>NC_133773.1:27732969-27743195 GCF_003597395.2 Chelonoidis abingdonii
GATCTGGGTCTTGGGATTCCCCCGGCAAGGTTTTGGGGGGACCAGAGTGTACCAGGCACTGGAATTCCTGGTTGGTGGCAGCGCTACAAGTACTAAGCTGGTAATTGAGCTTAGAGGAATTCATGCTGGTACCCCATCTTTTGGACGCTAAGGTTCAGAGTGGGGAATTATACTATGACAAGGGGACTGTATCCTGAAAAGTAGACTCTGAAAAGGACTTTAGGGTCACATTGGACAAACAACTGAATGTGAGCTCCTAGGACAATGCTGTGGCAGAAAAGAACTTAGATGTCTAAAAAGGTGGGTTGGCAAATATGAGTAGGAAGATGATTTCACCTCTCGGTATGTCACTTGTGAGATGGATACTGGAATATTGCATATAGTTCTGGTGTCCACATGTTTAAAAGGAAGTTGAGAAATTGGGGAGTGTGCAGAAAGAAGAGTCACAAAAATTATTGGGGAGCTGGAGAAACTGCCTCATTGGGAGAGACGTATGCTAAACACATGTAACTGTTTATAAAAATAAATCCCTGGGTGACTTGATTAGTGTGTAAGTACATTCACAAGGAGAACGGCATAACAGGTGCCAATGGCTAGCAGATGGAGAAAGACAAATTCAAAATTAGGTAGTAGGCACAAATTTTTAACAGTGAAGGAAATTAACCATCGGAAAAACTACTAAGGGAAGTGGTGGATTATCCATCTCTTGATGTCTTCAGATCAAGATTGGGTGCTTTTCTTGAAGAAATACTTTAGCCAAACACCAGTTATACTTTAGTCAAACCCAGGTTATTGGTCTCAATACAGGGGTAACTGAGTACAATTGAATGTCCTGTGATATGCAGGAGGTCAAACTAGATGATCTTCCTTTCTGGTCTTACACTCTGAATCACTGGCTGTTACCTTTATCAGCCATTTAAGTTTGCAGATTCTGGGCATTTATTTCCTAAAGAAAGAGGAAATGTGCAAACTCTACATTTAGCTGCTATAGAGAATCATTTGCAGATTTAAATAGCAGACTTACTCTCTCCATATCAAATACCTTAAGGATGAAAATAACCAGACATAGATAAGACTGCTGAAAATTAAAATATTGTGTTGCTATTACAGGAGGATGTCAAGAAATATATTCTGATTTTGATGTTCTTTTGCTTGAACCATATAACTCCTCTTACCATTAATGGGAACTAGCAGCAAAGTCCCGTTCATCAATAAGAAAATATACCCCCTTATTATTTCCAAATGCAAGATCAGTACAGGATGGCACCTAGTAGATTGTACTATACTAATAAAGTTATAGTCAAAGACAGACTAATGCCACCTTGGGTTCTCTTTTTTTTTTTTTTTTTAAACAGCTCTCTTGAAGCCAAGCCTGTTTATATATCATTCACATTTGCACTAAAATTCATAGCCCTTGGAAGAGTTTGTATTCACTGACAGCTCAAGGCATTTGGTTTTGACTCTGAATAGCTGAAAGAGGATGTATTGGCACTCATTGTTTGATGCTGCAAATAAAAATTCAAGTCGGGGAGAAGGGGAAATCTTTCTTCTGTACTCGTTTTTGTGCTTTCCACTGCACATTGTAACATATATCCTGTCAAAATATTATAGCACCTAACTGAAGCCTGCAGAAAATATGAGCTAGTCCCTACTTATGGGTTGGGGGTGGGGAGGTTGCCTCAAATCTCTAGGAGTCCCCAGAGAAATCTAGACAAATCCATAAAAGCTTTGGTTGAGTCGTTTTGTCATTTAATTATATACTGTAATGAAGAACCAAGGCTGTATCAGTAGAAAACTTATGCCAAGCTGCTTTCTTTTTATTTATTTAGTTGCAAAAATATACCCCTGCACAGCAAACTAGCCTGCTGAGACACAAGAAAAATGAAGCAAGCTTCCAGCTCCCCTTTCATCCGGAAAGTCAACACAGTCCAAAATCCTGGTATGTAAGTCAATTCTCTCAGCCAAAGTAATTAGCAGCAAAAAGCACTCTCTGGCAGTTCTAGGAGGACAGGAAAACAACATGCCAGCAATTTGGAAGAAACTTCCTCTGGTTTGCTAGCACTATGGAGGGTAAAATGGTTTATATTAAATAACAGTGACGCTTTGTCCAAAATGATACTTAAACAGAACAGAGCTGCCTTTAAAAAAAAAGTTTGAAATAGTTTGGTTAATTTCTATTTTATAATTGTTTAGTGTGTATGTGCACACCCAAGTGCTTCAGGGTTGTGGCTACGATCAAGAGCCGACCTACTGAAATACCATGACGGGATTTCCCAAGGTTCAGTTCTTCTTGTGCTAGATTTTGAGTGACAGTTTCAGAAGTCAGTGGAAGTTACTTTTATGCTGTTCCAAGAAGAGATGGACCACTGGTGTTCCTGACCTGATGGGAAAGGGAGTCCTATAAGAAATCTTCAGCCTATTCTAGCAAGATTCCCACGCAAATTTTGCAAGCCTAAGAGATTAGGAAATTTTACTTACAATTTAGATAATGTTCCAAACATTTGGGTGCTTATCTAAACCAAATCTTTTACTATGGGGAGGATTTACCTTTTGGTAGCAACAGCAACTAATGCTATCAACATCAATATAAACAGCTGATACAAGTGTGTCCATGCTACAGAGCTGCAGTGATTTAGTTCAAAAGTTTTTTAAATCAATTTACTTAAATCACTGCAAAAGCAATGTGAGGTCATGGGTGGCAAGTTTGTAGAAATTTTGGTGGTGCCCAGAACCCGGCCCCCCACTCTGCCCCCCAAACTCTGCCCCCACCTGCCTAAGGCTCTGGGCGGGGTTTTGGGGGGGAGGTCTGGGGTGCAGGTCCTGGGTTGGGGATTAGGATGCAAGAGGGGTGCAGGCTTTGGGAAGGAGTTTGGGTGCAGGCTCCAGGCTGGGGCAGGGGGTGGGTGTGCAGGAGAGGATGAGAGGTGCAGACTTTGGGATGGAGTTTGGGTGCAGGCTCTGGGCTGGGGTTGGGGTGAAGGAAGGAGGAGGTGGTGCATGCTGGGGCAGAGGCTCAGGGTCCAAGAGAATGAGGGCTGGGGCTGAGGATGAGGGGTTCATGATGCAGGGAGGCTCAGGGCTGGGGAAGAGGATTAAGATGCAGGGGGATGAGGGTTCTGGCTGGGGATGAGGGGTTTGGGGCATTGGAGAGGCTCAGGGCTAGGGCAGGATAATGGCAGCCTGCCTTGCCAATAGTGGATGGCAGGCACTAGGATGCTGAGGCAGCAGACAACAGTTCTGCCGGGAGCCGTTCTACTCCAGCAGTGCAAGCAGGCAGGGGAGAGGCATCGTGCTGCTTTCTCTCAGGCAGGGACGCGGCGGGAGGGACGGGGATGGGACATGCAGGGGGAGGGGTGGCAGGCGGAAGCTGGGACCCACTCCAGACAGGGCCGGGGGAGAGACCTAGCTCCAAATATTGCTGGAGCAGGGCATCCACCTGGACCTGAATATTCCTGGTGCTCGGGCACCACAAACACATATAACCTGCCGCCTATGTGTGAGGCCAGGACTTTAGAGACTGACAAGCAGAGAAAATTTGGGATTATCCTCCCCGTACCTTTCCACATTATGTATTGAAAGTGCATATTGTAATGTTGAGGTCTTCATCGACAACGATGGACGAACTACTCATTCATTTGATGACCGGGCTCTGTGCGCCCAAGGATGACCGATCAGTCCGATTCGGGCATGAAATGTCCTGTCATACATCGGGCAGATGTGATGGCACTGTCAATGATGTGCGAGCAGCTCTGGACTTGCGCAGCTCACGCTTTCTTTCAGCCTCAGCAGTACGCCTCGCCTCAGAGGTATTACTATCTGTGTGAATGAGGCTGCACCATGCTGGACAGTTCAGTGCGAGGGTTTCCCATGTGGCAGTGTTGATCTCAAGGGACTTCAGAGAGGTCTTCAGCTTGTCCTTGAACTGCTTCTTTTGTCCTCCATGGGAGTGCTTTCCCTGGGTGAGTTCTCTGTAGAAGAGCTGTTTAGGAATGCGCTCATCTGACATTCTCACGACATGTCCGGTCCATCTGGTCTGGGCTCTCATCAGCAGTGTGTGAACTGACAGCAGACTGGCTCTGGTAAGGACTTCAGTACTGGGCACTTTGTCCTGCCATTTGATTTTTAGAAGTTTTCGCAGACAGGAAATGTGGAAGTGATTTGAGCCTTCGTGCATGACTCCGATAGACAGTCCACGTCTTGCAAGCGTACAGCAGAGTTGGAAGCACCACTGCTCGGTAGACCTTCAGCTTTGTTGGTAGGCTGATCCCTCGACGTTCCCAGACGTTGGAGCGCAATCGGCCAAATGCAGAGCTGGCTTTAGCAATTCTGCAGTTTACTTCATCATTGATTGACGCTGCCCGGGAAAGGGTACTGCCCAGGTACGTGAAGTGGTCCACTGCCTGAAGTCTGTGTCCATTTACAGTGATGGATGGTTCTGAGTATGGAGCGTGCGGAGCTGGCTGGCGCATGACCTCAGTCTTCTTGATGTTAATGGTAAGACCGAAGTTGTTGCATGCAGATGAAAACTTGTCCATACTGGCTTGCATTTCTGGCTCTGTACTAGCATCACAATCATCGGCAAAGAGAAAGTCTCGAAGTACAGTTTCCTTCACCTTGGTGATGGCATGCAGTTGCCTCAGATTGAATAGTTTCCCATCAGTTCTGTACTTCAGGCCTACTCCTTCAGTGCAGTGTTGAAAGGCATCAGTCAGAGTGGCAGAGATATCATACTGACAAAGTGGGTGCTAAAACACACCCTTGCTTGACGCCATTGGTGACTGGGAAGGCCTCAGATGTTTCACCATCATCCAGGACATGAGCAATCATACTGTGATGAAATTGATGTACCATTTGTATGAATCTGTCTGGACAGCCGAATTTTGACATGATACATACCAAGTAAACCTCTTCATACATCTGCCAATTATTTCCTCAAATTACAGAAGATTATTACTATCAAGCACCATTAAACACCAACAATTCTATCTTTGCGCTTAAGATGCAATTATAGAAAGTCCATGACCCAAAGGACTTAATATATATATAAAAAAACTGAAATACTACTTCTTCTTTATTATTATTATTTATATTACAATTAGGTGAGATTAAGGCTTGTCAGTCTTGGTTCTGTATAAAGGTTAGAGATGGTCAGAAAAAAAAATCACCAGTAATGCCATAATTCAAAATTGAGTTTAAACCCAAAATAGGCCAGAAAGTTGAATGTCAGCATTTTGTGAAGGGAAAAAATCTAAATATTTAAATACAGAAATATCTAAACATTCATTTTGTCCATTTTTATTGAAACAAACCATGCTTCTGAAGTGTCAATTTCATTGTCATCAATAGTTTGATCTAAATTATATCGAAATGAGTAATTTTTGTCATGTTGAGAGGTCAAATTGAAATGAAATTTTTTTAGATTTTCCCCAGTGTGAGAAAATCAAATATTTTACTTCAAATTTTCAGATTTCCAGGAAAAAAAACAAAAACCAAATAAACAAACAAAAAACATTCTATCATGGTAAAACCAAACTTTGGGAAATTTGATAAAAAAATCATGGTAAAAAGTAGACCACTTAAAAGTACCCATGATTGCTACCATAACAATTGAGAGTACCATAGAGTGATGCTTAGTACCAGGTTGTAAAAGTTTTGATTTGGATAACAAAGATGACATGGTTTACTATGTAAATAGGCCCACTGTTCAACTAGTTTCTATTATTTTGTTGTGAAGTATCTGAAGAAGAAATTCTCCCTGTGAAAATGGAGTCAGAGGTGTTGTCTTCTAAATGGGGCAGAGAGTGCATGCAATCAATACTAGGACTGGGATGGGAAGAGAAGATGGAAGTGGGCATACGTATGGAATTGTGACTGGACACACTATCCACGGAATGAACGAGATCAGGATTCGCGTGTGTTTTTGCTCTACAAGACGTTCTGGCTGACCTTGGACATAAGGCTGGACTAAGTTATCTCATCCAAAGGAGTTGGCGCACTGATTCCGCTAGACTCTTTTGAAATAGCTCAACATAATGTTGACTCTTCATTTACCCAGACCATGAGCTCAAAAGCCAAAACATTTTGCATGGATGAATTTAAAGTCATACCTTTGAAGAGATCCTCAGCTGGCATGTATCGGAGTAGCCCCAGTTTATTTCAGTGAGCTATGCTGGCTATTTGCCATGCTGGGGTTCTGCATGTAAAGATTCCTTTTTTGTTCCACTGCAATTCAGCAAGGAAAGTGGGCTCCACAGCTTCGCCTCACCTTTCTGGTCCCTTTCTTGAGCATGTTCTTTCAGAGTTGTGAAATGGCCACATATCACTAACCAAAATGTTCATTGAAAAAAAGCAATATTGGAGCCCAGCAGCAAGAAGCAACAGATAAAGAAACTGAAAAACAGGTTGGAAGCCCTAAGGGCGTAGTGTCCAGGAGAAAGAAAAGACAGTAAGGTGCAGCATGAACCCTGGGACAATTTTAAAATGGTGAAATCTGAGTTGATAAAGGTGGTGATTTTGGAGAATAAGTGATTTAAGATAGAGAGTGAAAAGTTAAAACTCTACAGAGGTTGGAAGAAAAATGAAGCAGTTAAACTTTGTGAAATGTTAAAAAGGACCATGTTAAAAAGAGAGAATTATGGTTTCATTGCAGCCATTCTGAAGGGAAACAGGCCTTTTTCCCAAAAGAAGCCTGTACATGGATCCAAATAAAGGAGACTATATGATTGGCAATCAATTTGACTATGCACAATTTAGTCAAATTCACTAAAAAAAACATGAGGGGTTTCTACTGTGTCTTGGCATGTGCTCACATTATCTAGATGGTCATTAGTAGAGCACTGTGCTAATAAACAGAGTGGTCTGACAAACTGTGAGTCCTGAGTTGAACTTGCAAACACTCATCTCTTAGTTGTTCACATAGAATTCTGCCACCCGAGAGAGGTATCTGAAGATGCTTAAATGCCACTGACACAAGAATTGATCACACATGTGACATTTCAGACAATAGTCCCTCCTGCTGTCACCAGGTACACAGTGTAGATACAACTGTTCACCCATTCAATGTCTTGCATCTACAATTCACATCACCAGGTCATTCATTTCTGTTTTATCGGAGGCATGGATGGTTTTCTTTTTATCATCATAGATAAAACACTTTTTTCAGCTATGGTCAGTAGTCTCTACAAGTAAAGGCAATATCATTCTCATATTAGATCCACTCAGATGAAATCTTTAAATAGTACACTCTACCTGGGCCACAATCAATCTTGTATCTGATAGTCTATTATATAACATAAATACAAGGGCATACCTGATGCACCCCTGATTTTACAGAAAACCAGTCTGTATACAACCATTGACGCCTCGCACAAGTCAGTGTACCATAGCACTCCAGGAGCCGCCGGCAGCCCCTTTTTGGGCCCTAGGTGGCAGAAGCTCCGCTAACAAAAGTGGCGCCCAACAAAACGGAGAAGGTCAATCCCGAATATGCCCACAACATGGGCAAACACCGGCACCAAATGTGCTGCCCCAAATGTCAGGTGCCCGATGCGACCACCTAGGTCGCCTCGTGGTGTGCAGCCCGATAGTAATGTTCCCTGTGTGGCACACTAGCCCTCATAAACCAACAATGCGGTGAAGCTGTATCCACAGCACTGATTGATGCAGTGAAGTTAAAACGCGACAAAGCTATATGAGGGTAACCTTTGGTAACTCTGGAGATTTTCAGTAACATCTATCAAGTGTGACACCTGGGCTTCTCTTAAGAAATTGTAAAATTGTTTCAGGATCTGTCACTACTATGGTGCTTTTTTCTACCACAGAATGGAAATTTTAGTCATTATGTCGGTCTGGAGTCATAAGGTGCACAGGACTCTTTGCTGCTATAAAGAATGTGTATTTCACCCACAGGTTTTATCTAGGAACTAGAACTAGTCCCTCGAGGAAGAGCGAGAAGCCCTTTCCAAACAGTTGCCTACACTCATTTAATGTGTCTCCAGTCAGCTAGGGGTGTGATTCCCACTTATACAGACGCACTCATTGTGGCCTCATTGAGGTAATCAATCAAAATATAATGTAGCTGCGTAGTACAGGACAGTGCACGTGTTGGCATGGCTAGGCATGTTGATTACTACCCATGAGGTTCAGCAGGTTCTACTCAGTGAAACTAGTCTGTGCATCCACTCACTGCTTGTCCAGAACCTATGCCTACAACTGCTAATTTTTGGATGCTACTCGATAAACTGGGAATCCCACTCTAGCTCATAGTGTAAGAATCAGCTTAATGGACATTGGAGTCAATGCGTTAAAGGCTGTAGCATGCTCTGGGGGACCTGGAAACAGTTTGAACAAGGCTGGGTCACAGTGGGGAACCACACTGAGAGTTATACGGATACATAGAGAATCTGGCAGGCCAAGAGAAGGCCAAATCGACGGTTGTGTTCGAGGCAAAACAGATCAGGTGAATGTTCCTGTAATTTAAGAGCGAAGTCCAATTAATTTAGGCTTTTAGCATAGTAATGAGATTAGATAACATTAAGTTAGTGCAGGGCTCTGGCAAGGAGATGTCTACCAGGGTTTTTCTTGTGATTCAAAGGTCATTATATCACAGCTCAACCAAAACATCTCCTGACCCTCTGTCATTGATTCTCCAGTACAGCTCTTTTTAAGAGACTTGATTAGGTAATGAGACAGACAGTGGGGTATCCACTCAAAGTGTAAGCTTCAAATAATGCATTTTAGTTGGGACCAACCCCAAGAATTTCCTTGAATCCACCTCACACGTATTATGCCCAAAAAGACCTTTGAAAATCTCCATATCTCCCAGCAACGCATTATCATGTCTTCTCCTAAAAAGGCACCAATGCAATTCTACAGAAGAACATAACATTTCATTTTTAATGCAGGGAAGTCAAAGGATGAAACTTAATTCAGTAACAATTTGTTCAAGGATTTTTTCATATATGCAATTATAGTAATATAGTGCCTGAACCTCTTGCTACACTATACTTAACACAAATTTTCGTTCTAACCTTACCTCCATCTAATGGGGATAGTTCTTCACATCTTTTTTCTCCATGCAGTCTGTCTTGAATGCTAATTCTTTGGAAACTCTGCAGCTAATCATGTCCTTTAGTATGACATACATCTATCTAGTTCGGTCCTCCAACCATACTCTTCCCTCCACTTCTAAGTTTAACTCCCTGTTTCCTATATCTTCTTCTGATTTTCTTTTCACATGGTCAAACCATCTATGCCTCAATTCCATCAAGCTTTTCTATAACTGATACCAACTTTAATTTCCCTGCTTCATTAGTTCCAAACATGGCCCTCCACGGAACCCAAATATCCATCTCTACATTGTTCCATTTCCCTTATATTAAGATCTGCTACTGTCTCTTCTTCAATGTCCAGAATTCGAGCCCTCTGAAAAGTTCAGGTCTAATTAACATCTTCCAGATCTCACTTTTCAGTGTGGTAGGTTAGTGAAAATGCAATGCTCAAATACGGCATACAATGCAAAATCCAGCAAAACGTTATTCCTATGTAGATGTTGTACCATGAATATGTTATTGAAATTACACGTGAGTACCACTCCTAGCACGAGGGTGAATGTTCTGCAGGTTGAGAATCATGCATAATATTATCAGATTCGTCCTTCCATTGGTCTGTAAGGTGAAATTCTTCTAGCCTCATGGAGGTTTTGGAAGGCAGATAAGGCGCAGGGGTATGTCATTTAGTAATAAACATCCAGGCATGCGTATCATGTCTCCAGAGATGAGAGATTCACAAAAACATAATAAGGGAAATGAAGAAGCCCACTCAGTGGAGTACCTCCTCCCTTTCTTTCTGTGGATTTTCACAAAGGTAAGGTTGATGGTTTGGTGAACCACTGTTGGGAGGGTATTCCATGCTGTGCTGATGGCATGAAGAAGAAAACTTAATAACAGCGGAACTTCTTGCACAATTTAGCTTGAAGACCAAAAAATGTAGCAAAGTCAGATAAGGTTGGATAAGACAAATATTCAGGGTTATTATAATTAATATGACAACATTTTTAAGGGATTGAAAATTATGTTCAGAGATTAAGCCACATAACCCAGTCACGTCCTCACATTAAACAGTTTTAAACAAGGTTCAGAGTTCGCTTTGCAAAGACCTCAGTCTGGTTAGTAACCTTGGCAAACACACCATTAAAAATCTCTTTTTATAACCTTTTATTAAGACAA
>NC_133773.1:27743220-27749748 GCF_003597395.2 Chelonoidis abingdonii
AGCAACACGGGTCCACCGACTTTGTACACCTCTGATGGTATGGCATCTGACCCTGGGGCTTTGCCACTTGACAGCTGGTTGATGGCTTCCTTCACTTCATCCTTTTCTGGTGAAGCATCCATGGAGTCATTGACTGCAACCTGGGGCATCTTGTCAATGGCCTCATCATTGATGACTGAGGGGCAGTTGAGAACCGCTTCAAAATGTTCAGCCCATCTCTGGAGAATCTGCGTCTTCTCTGTAAGGAGCACAGTGCCATCAGAGTTCAGGAGGGGAAAGCTCCCAGAAGACTGTCGGCCATAGAGTGTGTTGAGGGCTTCATAGAACTGCTTATAGTCATTCCTCTCCGCACACCCCTGTATTTCATCTTCTTTGGCGCTCAGCCACAAGTCTTGCATTTTGCGCAGTCGGTTCTGTACTGTTCTGTGAGCACTGATAAAGGCGGTCTTCTTTGCCGCTGAGGACGGGTCATTCTGATATGAACAATGCAGGCGGTGCTTCTCAGCAAGTAAGGTCTGGATTTCTGCATCATTTTCGTCAAACTCATCTTGCTGCCTGCATGTGGAGGGCCCCAATACCTTCGATGCAGCTGTATGGACAGTGTTGCGGAATCGCTTCCAGTCTCTCAGCATCATCCTCATTACGAAGATCAGCAAGCTCATTCTCTAGGTCCTCCGCTAGATTTTTCAGTGATCCAGCTGTTCTTCAGCTTTGACACTTTGATCCTTTTGAGAGCCTTACAGCCTTGTGGTCGTCTCTTCAGCATGATACGAAGCTTCATTTTGGACACTATGAGCCTGTGATCCAACAGTCAGCGCCGCATATAGCTTTTGTAACCCTGACATCTTGTCTGTCCCTTCTCCTGATGACAGTCGATCAGATGCCAGTGCTTGGAACGGGAATGCATCCACGAAGTCCTGTTACGGGTAGGGAGGCGGAAGACCATATTGGTGATCAGAAGGTCATGTGCTGCACCAGTTTTCAGCAGTAACAGGCCATTGCTGTTACACTTTCCCATCCCATTTTTCCCCGATGACTCCTTCCCAGGCTGCGGCATCGCATCCGACTCTTGCGTTAAAATCGCCAAGCAGGATCAGCTTGTCTGTGCGGTGCACTTATGATAGCAGAGCATCTAGTTCTTTGTAGAACTTATCTTCCATATCCTCTGGGTTGGTCACTGTGGGAGCGTATGCGCTGACCAAAGTAGCTTGTTTTCCTTTTTGAAGGGGAAGCTGCATTGTCATGAGTCGGTCTTTCAAATCCTTGATGGGACTGGCAGGTTTCTGAACAAGATGATTCTTGATGGCAAAGCCAACTCCAGATTCACGACGCTCATCACTGCTGTGGCCACTCCAGAATAATGTATAGCCTCCACCTGACTCGGACAGCCATCTTTCATTAGCAGGGCGAGTTTCTCTAAGGACTGCAATGTCAATGCTGTAGCGTGCGAGCTCTCTGGCGACAAGTGTTGTTCTTCTCTCCAGTCTGTCTGCTGTGATGTTGTTCAGTAGCATGGCACATTCCATGTGCCAATACTGATTGGTGTTACTCTAAGTTTTGTTTTTGTTCGACCGCTTTTGTGGGATCCCCGCCAGACACGATATGCTGGCCAGGGTAACGTGAAGCAGGCAATGTTTAGGGCACCTTTTCTAGCCCCCTCCTCATTCTACGGAGGTAAGCAGTGCAATCCTGATTAGGGCTGCTTAATCACTCAAGAAGATGCCGAGCTCCACTGCTGCTTCGGTCAGTGAGGAACGACTATTATACCTGAGCTGCCTGTGTGCAGCTCCGTGGCTACAGCTCCCAGTGTATCTACACCTGCCGCTTTGTCTCTCGCCCATCGCCACAGGATGTGATATGATATGATGTTGAGACTTGCGCGTGAATTGGATTAAAGTGAGGGAGAGTTGCACGACGTTAATCTCACTCTCTCTCTTCCCAGTTACTATCTGTATCCAGTGGCAGGACAAGAGTCAAGACGGCTGGAGATAGGGCAGGGCGCAGTGAATGACCAGGATGCCTACGTGTCTTGTCGTGCTCTTGAGCGTTCCACAACGCTTGCTGTGACCGCCTTCCTGACCGTTGAACCAGGTTTCCTCAGTCAGCCGGATCCAGCCTTCACATGCAATGGGTAGACAGGCCCTAACTCACCGAGGGTCTCAGACTCATCGGCTTCCCTCATCTGGTTTAGCCCGCCAGTCGAGACGGTTTCCAGGGTGTGGCCGCTGTCGCATGCTGACAGCTACTTGGAGCCACAGGTGAGAGCTAGGTGTCAAGTGGGGACCAAAGTGGATGAGCTACTCCTAGGAGTACGACTGCTCCTCCGTCAGAGGTACTACCCCTCCCTGACAACCCCATACACCCCAATACTTAATATAGTAGGAGGTTCTACTATATAGCTATCATGTAAAAATATAACCTCGCAGAGGGAATTTACTTACTGAGGTAAGACTATAGTAACTGGGTTATGAGGGTAAAGTGCACAGAGGTTGGGAAAAAAAACCATCCCAAGCCAGGACCAGAGACCAGGCCTTCAGTGCTTGGGCTGCTATTCCAGCTATAGCAGGAATGGTTAGTACAGAACGGTATGTCCACTGGATCCATGTAACTGCATATCCACTGACACTGCCATACCTATGTGTAGCCAGTGCGGAAATGCCCTTCATAGCACATAGATGACCAACTGTTACGTGCAAACTGCACTACCACAATACAAAACTTACATAGGTGGAGGATAGTGCATAGACACACCACACCTGGGTGAATTTCATTTTAAATGATGAAAACAGTAGCTTGGACATATAACCTTCACTCAGTGCTTTTGTCTCTTTTTATTTTCTCAGAGAATAAGGAGATCCCTTTTCCCAGCCTCTCCAGAACCCTTCCCTTCCCCATGTACCAAGAAAGAAAAACAGCAAGAAAATTCTTAGTGCTGTGATGGGAAGAGCTTTTGGGTCCTTTTAAAATAATTTCACAACTAGTCCATTAGACCAAATATGAAACTGCACATAGCTTTTAACATTTAACAGCAAAAATAACAGGAATTGCCAAGTAGTTTCTACCTAGAAGCAAGAAAATGTTAATTTTATTAGCAGGTAGATTCTGCTAATGAAATACATTCAAAGCATTAACATGCCAGTATGTTAGCATCATTTGCACAGCTCAATAAGAGTTAATGAGAACAATAATTATTTGAGTGCAAGTTGCTTTGGGCTTTGTTAATCCTCTTATATTTTTGAGCTTCTTTGTTTTGGACACCCTAGAATGGTAAACTAACTATATGGCCTAGTAATTGAATTTTTCTTATTACACAAACATGCCATAAAGTGTTTGCCATGCAGGCAGGACTTGTACTAAATCTGGTTTTCTCTGAACCATTCAAACTCGTTTAGTGACTAGGAGCCAGATTCTGATAACAGTCACACTAGTGTAAACCTGATGTAACTCCACTGATTTGCACAGTTACTCCACATTTATTAGGAGGTCTGAGCAACTGAGATCAGAATTTGGCCAAAGACTGCGTATTCAAGCAGAACGGAGGTTTGTAGCAGGCATGAATTAATTAGAAAAAAAAATCACATTAATGCCTGCTCTTAATAATAAACTGGTACTGTATTAACATTTTGGTCATTAAATCTGCTTAATTAAATTTAATTGAGTTCTCCCATTATTATGGCTACTGCAAGCTAAATAACCACATGTCATCTTGTCCCCTCCTCCTCAGACACCCCCCACCAGAGAAAAAAAGAGCTTCTTTCAGTGCAAGTCAAAGTTTGCAGGCAACCTCTTGTGTCAGCAGTGAGCTCAATGAACTCATAGAATAAAGTCATTACAATCAGAGATGGAAAATATCACTCAGGTCACCTACTGCAAGTGCAGGACTGTGTCCTTTAGTATATTCTCCAGTGCTTTGTCATGACCACTATTCAATTATTTGAAGTTATGGAGCTTCCCAACTCTCAGTGGTATGTAAATCCTAATTTAGGATCAAATTCTAGGAAAAGGGCTGGAAATATGAAACAGATTAACATTACAAATATTTATTGTCCCAGTTTCTAAGGTTTGGTTGGCTGGCTCCTTTTGGTAATCTGTATGTAACCGTATTATTTTGCATTTCTGTAGAACCTTCCAACCTAGAACTCAGTATTATGGCACAAATCTCAAAAGGGCTTAAGTGATTTAGGAGTGTAAGTCTTATTTTCAATACATAGGGCCACATGTTCAAATGTTCACATGTGCCTAAAGATGCAGATTTTTTAAAATCAATGACAGTTTGTGCCCTGGCACTATTAAAAAAATCACATTAGGCACCTATATGGATCTTAAGTGCCTGAATACTTTTGAAAAATATGTCCTAAATCAATTTTGAAAATGAGAAACTCCTAAGCTTTTTAGGTGCTTTCGAAATTTTTAACCTATGTCTAATTATTAATGCTGGTTGAAAAATTTCCATTTAACTATTTTACAATGAAAAAGTAATTTTTTTTCCACAAAAAGCGTCTGCTTTCAATTGAACATTTTGATTGTCAGAAAACCCTAACACACCCAAAAAACAAAACATTTTCAGATTTCAAATACAAACTGCATATTTTTGATTCAGGTATGCCAGCACAGTACCCCTAATCATTGTGGTATGGTGGAGAGGGATAGCTCAGTGGTTTGAGCATTGGCCTGCTAAAGCCAGGGCTGTGAGCTCAATCCTTGAGGGGGCCATTTAAGGATCTGGGGCAAAAAAAAAAATGTTGGAGATTGGTCCTGCTTTGAGCAGCGGGTTGGACTAGTTGACCTCTTGAGGTCCCTTCCAATCCTGATATTCTATGGTCGCCTTATCTTCCCATTCTCCTCTATGAGTTGGGATCTCCACTTAGACTTGGTGTCCTATAACACACTGCTCTATGGCACTCCCATGGTGCTCTGCCTTCCCTCAGTAAGAAAGGAGTGAGATGTTTCACTCCATATTCTTTATGAAAATATGCTTATGATATGAATATGACATAACTGAGATGTACTTTATACAAGATGGGTCTTGTAAGGTATCATGGGAAAGGTTATAATTTACTAAGTGTGATTATCAAATGTGTATGCCTGTATCACTTCTGTATCTGAAGTTAGGAATATTGACTATGTATCTGTATTTCAACTATGCTACTTTGGGTGACACTCACTGCTAACACTTCAGGTACAACAATGAAAAAGCCAGACGGGTCAGATGACCCATCAGCGAGGACAATGGACTTGAAAAGGCTTGGCCTTCCTGCGGATGCTCCATACTGTCACTGACTCATGGACCCTGTGATCCTATTGAATCAGGTGGTCTTGTCACCTGATACTAAATATTACCTAGGACTTCTTGTAACTTTCCACTGGAATAGAAGGGGTGGTCAAGGTTGGGAAACAAAGGATCCCGTCCTATGTAAATCCTATTTAAAGGTGGAGAGGAAAGAAAACAGGACCCCTCCTTTCCATGGACTGTCTGCCCAGGAAGAAAGACTGCTAATGCCACCTGAAGGGTGGGAGGATAGGAGTCCAGACTGAGACCGGGGTCCAGTCTGTAAAGGAATATAACTGGAACACTGAACCACATAAACTTTGCAACCTGCCTAAAATAACGTTTAGGGTGAGAATTTACATTTTGTAACCTGTTTCTTAAGAATATTGAGCTTAGCTTGTATATTTTGCTTTATTTGGTCAGTAATCTGCTTTGTTCTGTTTCTCTCTTATATTCCCTTAAAATTCACCTTTTGTAGTTAATAAACGTATTGCTTGTTTATAATATAAGCCAGTTTTGTAATTTCTGACTGGGGAAGGGGAGGGCAAGAAGTTGTGCATATCTCCCTCCACACTGAGGGAGGGGGAGAATTTCATAAAGCCTTTGGATTTGTATCCCTTAAAAGGATTGAGAACCAGATTGTTGGAGCAGGCCCTTAAGGCTGAATCTTTCCAGAATGGAGCTCTGCCTCTCTGTGCATCTGGGTGTGGTCCTGCCTGTGTGCTTGACTGGAAGAGGTTTCTGAGCCTAACCCAGCAAGGCCAGGTAAAGGGGACCCAGGCTGGAGAATAGGCTGACTCCGTGGCATCCCAGCACATCAGTTGACACCCCGAAGGGCCCAAACCTGTCACAAGGAGATTCTGGTGCATCATGGAAAATGCAGTTTGACCAGGGAGCTCAACTCATGGAGGTTACTTGAAGCATGACACACCCAAACTAAGGCTCCTATGACTCACCATGATAACATTTCTGAATCAAAATATTTCATTCTGGGGTTGTACTAAACGTCTGTCCCAGATATGACTCTGCTAAAATGCAAGCTGCTACAAGCAGGCAGAAAAAAAAGTTTTTCTCTCTAGCACTTTAAACCCAACCCCTTTTCCCTGCTAATCCCTAGCAGAAAAAAAGAAAATTAATGTAGCTTGGCTTCTGGATTCGTACTTCCCACCGCTGCCACCATGTACTAAACGTCTGTCCCAGATCTGGACTTTAGCGTACAAAATCTGGGTGTTTACTGTGAACCTTCCCCAAGCTTATAC
>NC_133773.1:27750476-27753968 GCF_003597395.2 Chelonoidis abingdonii
AAAAGACCCAGAAAAAAGCCAAAAACCTGCAGAGGTTCCCACCCTTCCTTTTGAAAATCCTGTTTCCTGATTGGTCCTCTGGTCAGGTGTTTGGTTCCCTATGTAACCCCTTTACAGTAAAAGAAAATTAACCCTTACCTTACCTATCTATTTATGACAGGGGTATAAATATTTCAGTTTTGATTTTTTTCTCTACCAAAAAGGTCAACATTTTCCATTGGAAACAAAACCTATTTTCGAAACAGCTCTACTAATTATCTAACTTCACAAAAAGTTATGACAAACTTGCAAGTAACTAGTTCTGTCAGACTTGGATTTCTGTGCAAATTATTCACCTACCTCAAGTGCCTTGATAATTCTCAGGGACTTTCTTTGATCGATTTTTTTTTTTACTAACTGACTGTAAAAAACCCTGAACCTCTCAGGAGAAAAGAGGATTTTTGTTTTTAAAGCTTACAAGTGTCATACCTGTATCTGTGTCCCACTTCCTTAAGTCTATTGTGCTGTTCAAAGCAGCTCAGGTTTCTGATTTAAACTTCTCCAACAGATAATGCTTTGCACAAAATGAACTTTAAGAATGATTCCTTTCAGAATCTTGACACTTGCTGCAATATCTCAGAATGTTGGAGACAGACAGACTCTTAATGGCAAAGAGCAATTAGCAAATAGGCCAGTTTTTAAACTAGGGGTGAGGGGGTCATGTAACCTGAATATCCTGTTTCCCCTGGAAAAAAAAATACCAAAACTCATTTATTGGCTACTAAGCATCACGATAAGAAACACAATATAAGTGTAAATAGAAAAGATACCTCCTTAATGAAAATAGTGTGACTGAAAGCTTTACCACTCCAATTAACTGAAGGGGGGGGGGAAAGAGTATAATGTTTCTGACTGAAATCAAATTTACAAAAAAATAACGACAGATTTGGTTGCAAATATACAGCAGCTCCCTGAAGGCTTATAACTGGCCATTCTGAACAACTAATTCAAACAGTTCAATTATTTGTGGAAAACTGCATATTTTTTCTAGAATTTATTTTTTGAAAGCCAAGCACTACCACAAAAAGTCTAGAATCCATGTACTCCATTGAATTTAATGAAACCCATTAATTGTTTCTGTCTCAGCAGTAATAAACTAATACAACAGTAAAAAGTCCAGATTTCAAACCACTAAATACGCAAGTTTCAGTTCCTTCCCGGATTGAAAGCAGCTCCTATATTACGTACATATATGACTGTAGCTGCCCTCTGGATCGTTTCTTCTTTTAGGAAACCTACACATGCTAAGGGGGAAAGAAATGATGGAGAATCTCAGAAACTGCTGCTTGAGATAAATTTATACAGTGAACCAAAATGTCTCCCTTATAAATATTTATAGGAAAAGATTTTACATTCTATGTTCAGCATTGAATAGTGCATAGTATTCTTATTAATGTTTCATAAACATTTGTACAAAAATATGCTTTACTTTGCTTCTTAGTATTAAGTAGAATTATTGCAGCATCTGCTTCCAATGGTTGAGTGCACAAGCTATTCATGCCATGTCATAAATTCCATGATGCATTAAGATGTCATTAAATATACCTTCTGTGGTTGTCTCCTAATTTACATACCTTGTAAATCATCAGGTAAAAATCAAATGAACTGGGGAGTAATCTCCTACACTCTTTCCTTCTGCCACAGAATCTAGTGCCATCCCTATCTTCCTCTATCAGAGACATTAGACATCAAAATCTGGAGACAATGTCAACTGAGAGAAAAGTATAGTTAATGGAAAATCTGATTTATGTATCTGTAAAGATGTCTATCTTGTTAAATAAGTGAAATCTGAGCATCAATAGGAGCATGCAGGCTAGGAATATTCCTTCCCTCTAGCATCTGAACATAACAGGATTCCTACTGGGCAAAAATTTTTGCACAAACCTTTTTTTTGGGGGGGCGGGGGGGAAGAGGGGGGCAAAAAACACACATTTGACAACAGAGAAAAATGCAGATTTGGCAACACCAAAACATTTTATCACTTTGTCAGCTTTGCCAAAGGGTTTCAGTACAAAAAATAAATGTGAAAAAAAACCCAAAATATTCTGTTTTGACATTTATGAAATGTTTCAGTTTTTTTTAAAATTTGACATGACATTGGTTATAATTTTTTTTAAATGTTAAGTACTCAGTGAAATGAAATATTTAGTTTTGGGTCAAACAAAATGTTTTATTTGACACAAGACATTTTTTTCAACTTTTGATTTGCCAAAAAATTAGCAAAATTTTATTTTTGATTAATCTCAAAATGATTTTTTCCAATTGTTCAAAATTGCCAGGAAACCAAAAAATCTGGTCTTCACCCAGTTCTAGTTCTTACTCCGCTGAAGTACCAGGAGATATTTAGGAGAACAAGAAGAAAAAGGAGGGAGTTGTTATAAATGCCCTTAATTTCTCTTTATAATCTGTTTATAGTGTTTTCCATCACAGCTGATGTAGCTGCTTTCCACTTCTGTTACTTTTATACTAGAATGATAGAAAGTCTTCCTTTCTTTGGACACCATTATCTCCCCTCATTATTTCATATCTTCTGACCACCATCTTAGCAACTTATCTGCAGCCTTTAAGGCCACAGAAGAGTCTTCCATTCCTCGATTCAGTACCCATGCTGCTTCCTACATTGGTTGGTAGGATGCTTTTGTGAGCATTGCATCCATAACTCAGGTGTCTGCAAAGTACCTCTCGCACCACTCTGGAGAACTTGACCTCCAATAGTCCAGAATTTGGAAACAAAACCTGCACTTGGGTATCAGAGTTGGCAGAGCAACATACTGCTGGCTGTTTGATTTTTCTTTTTGCCCACATTCAAATAAGTTGGCCTCATTAAATAGTCAGATCAACTTTTTACAGACGACTATAACTATTGCCATGCACTGCTTCTGATTTGTTCCTTTTATGGAGTCGGTTAAAAATCCTACCC
This sequence comes from Chelonoidis abingdonii, assembly GCF_003597395.2. Taxonomy (NCBI): domain Eukaryota; kingdom Metazoa; phylum Chordata; order Testudines; family Testudinidae; genus Chelonoidis; species Chelonoidis abingdonii. The sequence continues at coordinate 27,753,436 of NC_133773.1, forward strand.
CGTGGAAACTTGTCGGACAGCTCTATTGTATTGCAATGCCCCTGAAAGAGGAGAAATACAAGTGAATTGCAAGGTCTAAAGTCAGCAACAAAGGAAAAGTGGGAGAGGAAAGGAGAGAGTGGTAAGCAAAACAGAGTACACACATGCACCCAAGGTGAACTGCAGGATTGCGAGAGGTAACACATTTATTTCATTTTTAAACCGGTCAGCTTCCAGTGGAAAAATATTTAAAACTTAAGAAAGTGAACCTTTTATTTCAGGGTCAGATTTTCATCTAAGGTATGTGACTTTCTCCCTGTGGCCTGGTCTACACTACGCATTTAAACCGATTTTAGCAGCGTTAAACCGATTTAACGGTGCACCCATCTGCACTACTAGGCCCTTTATATCGATATAAAGGGTTCTTTAAATCGGTTTCTGTACTCCTCCCCAACGAGAGGAGTAGTGCTAAAAATCGGTATTACCATATCGGATTAGGGTTAGAGTGGCCGCAAATCAACGGTATTGGCATCCGGGCGGTATCCCACAGTGCA
>NC_133773.1:27755551-27920962 GCF_003597395.2 Chelonoidis abingdonii
GCTATGGCATCTGCCAGGGCAATCCAGGGGAAAAGGGCGCGAAATGATTGTCTGCCGTTGTTTTCCTGGAGGAAGGAATGAGTGACAACATTTACCCAGAACCACCCGCGACAATGATTTTTGCCCCATCAGGCACTGGGATCTCAACCCAGAATTCCAAGGGGTGGAAGAGACTGCGGGAACTATGGGATAGCTAAAGAATAGCTACCCACAGAGCAGCACTCTGGAAATCGATGCTAGCCTCGGACCATGGACGCACACCGTCGAATTAGTGTGCTTAGTGTGGCCACGTGCACTCGACTTTATACAATCTGTTTTACAAAACCAGTTTATGTAAAATCAGAATAATCCCATAGTGTAGACGTACCCTGTGAGTATTCAGACCATGGGAGATGTAGACATCCTTTCCAATAGCAGCAGCTTCTAAAGAGAGAGGATTATAGGTTTTTCTTCAGAAAGGAGGAAAGCAGGAGGAGGAAGGGTAGGGAGCCGATAAATATCATGAGGCTCCTCACATTTAGTAACACACTATATGAAAAAAAAAACTCACAGCTCTTTTGAAGTGGCATTTTCTCCTTGCCTTTGTCTCTGTTTATAATTTACCTATCAGTCTTTGTAACCCTTTGTCCTTGAACTATTGATGAAAGTAACATGGAGTCTCTAATTACCAAACACCAAGACTCTCCTTTTCCCCCTCTCTCTTGTTCTTTAGTCATTCGGGGAATAATGAGGTGGGATGACTGGAGTACCTTTTCTGATTATATAAAATGCTGAGTTGGGTTAGGATGGCAATGCTACCACTGAGCCCTGTGGCTACAGGGACCCTTGATAGTTGGGTGAAAAAATCTGGTCCCACTGAAGTCAGTGGGGGTTTTGCCATTGACTTAGAAAAAGCCAGTGCTTCAGCCCTGGTGTTCAAAGGCGGGGAGGTCGGGCTTCCAGGGGATCTGGAGGGGGGTGCACAGTGCCCAGCACAGTGGAAAGCTCAACTTCTCTGAGATGTATCTGTACATCAGTAGTGCAGGGGAATTATTCAGTATTAGTAACATTGTTAATATGAATACTAATAATCTAGTGCTTAGTTTTGCAAACCAACAAAAGTTTTGTCAGTGTTAGGATAGATTGACAACAATAGGGGATTTAATGAGTAAAGACAAGAAAGAACTTTGTCATCTGGCCCAGCAGTATGTGCTTTGTAAGCAGCATTGCCCATAACTAACCCCAGTTAGCTACTACATATTCCTTTTATCAGAGACCAGTATGGGGAAGCTGAAGACCTGTATGGAAAGGGTTAGTTTTCTCATACTTTATTTCCCTAGGGTATCTTATGTCATTGACACTCTGTCTTCATGAGGATGAACACTAGGGAGGCTGGTTGGCTGCCTCTAAGCATCTCTTTCCTCCTCTTTCTGTTCATTTGTCATCATCCAGACACAAAGGTTGTGTCTGGATGCTGCACTGGATGCTGCACTCTCACCTTGAAAAGCTGGTATCACTTACAAATATTTAAACCCTTTTCACATCTTTCCTTTTGCTCCATTGTTACTGAGCTCTCTGGGTGTTACATAGATCATCTAGTGCTGCTAAACCTAAAGTGTCTGTTCATTCCCATGACCTTCCCAATAATCACTGCCACTATACCTATTCATCTGATCTTTTAGGAAAATTGCCAGTTTATTTGTAATCCCACTTTGTCTTGCTCTGGAAGCCGTGCTTGAACTGGGAGTATATCTGTCTTTTCCTAGTTGAAAACAGGGAAGTCCCTAGTGGACTTCATGTGAAATACAGTAACTATGCTAAATGAGGCTTTGCTCTGGTCTTCGGCTGTTTGAGTTTAGATTTTTTTTTTCTCTTCTCCAGCCGCACTTCCCTTTCTGCTTCAAAACTCCTTGCTACCAACTCCAGACTTGTCCTTCTGCTTCTAAACATTGTCCACATTACTTTCAGGAGGAGGGATAGCTCAGTGGTTTGAGCATTAGCCTGCTAAACCCAGGGTTGTGAGTTCAATCCTTGAAGGGGTCAGTTGGGGATTGGTCCTGCTTTGAGCAGGGGGTTGGACTAGATGATCTCCTGAGGTCCCTTCCAACCCTAATAATCTATGATCATCTTCATACTATCCATCCCAGTTCATGCTAAGAATTTGGGGAGCAATTATTTAGTTTAAGGTAAAGCCCCAGCCACTCTGGATGCATTTAACTAAGGTGTAGTCTACATATGAATAGTCTGACTACAATTAATTTCTCAAGATACCAATATGAGTATCTGCATTATTTTCAAGCAGCTGAAAATATAAAAAAGCCTTGTTACCAGATATGAAAAAATGGTTTTCATCGTAAGTTAAACCAGATTTTTCATTGGTTTTCTTCGACTTGCAGGCATGGAAACATTTTCCCCATACTTGACTTGCATCATTTGTGACATAAAAACATGAAGTCAAATCAGTCGTTTCAATGTGAAAAGCTGTTTTGCACACAAAAATATTTAATAAATGAAATTTGTGCTGTAGATTTGTGCAGTTCTGTTCACAAAATACAAAACCTTCCAAAAGGATCAATTTACTTGTTGAAGCCAGAAATTCCTATTTTATTCTACATTGGGCTAATATTCATAATCACGTTAAATTTTGGAGCGAACATTGGGCTAAAAAAGTCACACAAATCTCCCACATTTTGGCTGGCATCCAAGGCTTCTCTTAAAATCCATTAAAATACTTGGTAGCTGAAACTACATAGGCAGGTCCTTCTCCCAATCTCCCCTCTACCTCCCTCTATCCAAAAAATAGATAAAGTCTTTTATGACGACTTCATTCATTCAAACAAACAGAAAATAACCTACTATTTTGTGTCTATCCAGTCCAATGCCCATTTCAGTAAACAAGCCTGTTGTATAACTAGCATGTGTGTTGTAAAACTCCTTCTCTCGCAAACACCCTAAACCCCAGATAGCCCAGGACTTCAGAAAAGCCAGGTAGGAACTGGAGGATAGGGACAGAATAATTAGTCTTTCCAAAGAAGTCTCATTAATCTTTTATATGGGAGGAGACTTGAGTCTCAAAGGCAACAGCTGTCAAGGAACTTTGGGGTTATAGTACACTCAGATGTCTAGTACTGTGCTGTAGATCCTGTGGCAAATTGTCAGCACTATTATGATAGGTCTCGCACTTTCTCTTATTTGGGAGGGGGTTCAGGGCACCATTTCTTGCCCCTAAATTGGAATATTAATTGCCCCATTAGTGTCCTAGAAGAGGGGAGTGGAGAGGGAGGGACCTGGGCCCACCCTCTACTCCAGGTCCCAGCCCAGGGGCCATGAGGATAGTGGTGAACCACTTGAACTGACAGTTCCTTCCCTTGGGTTACTTCTCTCTCCTGCCCTCCCTCTGCACAAGCCAGGTGCCCCTTACCTAAGGTCTAGGACTTTTTAGCCCACCGCAGCACTTCTCCAAACTGTCCTCTGCTCCAATACCAATCCTTTCTGCTCCAAGTCCCACACTGTCTGAGTGAAGCAGGGGTTTTTATCATGTGACTGACTGCAGGTGCTCTAATTGGTGTCAGGTGCTCTAGTTAATCTATAGCAAACTTTCTTCCCCTTACAGGGAATAAGGCTCCCTTTTAACCATCTCCTGCTGCCCTCTGGCCATGCTGTATCACAGTCCCAAGGGTTGTAACACACGGCTCCCCAGGGAAAATTTGTTATTTGTAAATAATAGGATATGATACTGATGTCTCCAAAAATACAAGGTGAAAAAAACAATTATCAGGAATGCTTTTCTTTGAATTCCAATACAATTCTCGGCTCTGAGCAAAATGGTAATTGGCTTTCTATAGCCGTTCCAGAGTTCTTTGTGAATACTGTTGTTGTTAAGCTTCATATTACTAACCTTCTAGCCAGGTGTACTAAAAGTGAGCCTTTTGCAAAAGCTGAGGAGATGATGTCAGATAATAAATGGAAAAAATGAAAGTTCATACTTCACCTGATTAGAATACAAATCCTAGATTGGCTGATGCTAGGGCCTGATCTACACCACAAAACTTACATCAGTATAGTTTCAGAGAGGTAACCGTGTTAGTCTGGATCTGTAAAAGCAGCAAAGAGTCCTGTGGCACCTTAAAGACTAACAGACATATTGGAGCATGCGCTTTCATGGGTGAATACCCACTTCGTCAGAGGCATATAGTTATGTCTCTTAGGGATGTGAAAAATCCACACCCTTGAGAGGCATAACTATGCCAATTCTTCCATCAGCCTAGCTACCACCTCTCAGGGAGAAGCCCTCCTATTGATATAGGCAGCATCTACACTGAACTACTGCAGCTGCGCTGCTGTAGCATTTTAAGTGTAGACATACCCTCCGGTAGCCAGTGTCCACTTAGTTTCCAAGACAACCAACCAGAGGGTTCTATGCCCAATGTACAATTATATATATACCCTATACACAGGAAAAAGGGGTTCATTAAAGATAGCGCCAAAACATACAGATAATGGATGGATTTGCTACTTGTTGAGCTTTAAAGAACCACAATTTTTTATTTTATATATTATACATATTTGTTTTTAACATGAACAGGGTTTCCACATCCTCCAAGTGCATTTAATTTTATTGGGAGGCAGCATGAGGGAGGGAGAATGATATTTTACTACAGCACTAAGATCCTGAAGGTGTCATTAAATTTAGCCCATCCATTTTCAATGCTAACTGCTCAATTAGCTCTGACTCAAAAAGAAAACTGTTAGAATACATATTATTTCGAAACAGCTTTCTGTAAGGCTTCTCATATAAAAAAAACAATGCAATAAGTTTAAAAATATTGTTGCCCCTTTTGGACCCAAGCGGATAGTCAGTTTCAGGGCTCTGGGTATGTTCCACTTGGAAACAGAAATTGATGCAATCTGGTATTTTCTTGGATGCAGTTTTGTTTAGTTACAAAGTTCTGTCTCTCTTAATGCAGCAGGAATCAAATAGCAGGAAATAGTTTCTTTTATTCACACCACCAAGGCCTCCCTTTTCAGTGTGCTCCCCTGACCTAAAAACCTCTCCTCAGATTGCTTCCAGAGCCAGCCACCGTACTGTCAGATGCTCCTTTGGTCTCTCTCTCTCTCTCTCACTTGTCTGGTCTCAGTTTCTGCATGTTCTTTCCCTCTCCCCGAACCCCACCCTTCACTCCACTTGATCACAATACCCAGTCAAACCATCCGCCTACTCGTGCTAGTTTCTGGACGCTAGTTTCTGGGCAGACTCTATTAGGCTTTATTTTAGGTGTGGGCCCTTAACTGTTTCTTACCACTGATTTAAATGGATGACTCATTCACACATCAGTTTCAAGAGGTTTTAAAATCAAATGTTTTTAAGAAGACTACTGGGGATGCATTTTTTAACTGTGCTCCTCTTCTTTAACTAGTACGTTCAGCCATTAGATGCACATACAATTGTTTAGCAGAGTATTAGATGCAGAGTTAGTTTAGAATATATTTATTTAGTTTTCTGTCCCTCTACTTTATGGAGAGGGACATACAAGAATCCATACCTGGTATCCCATGCTTCCAGCAGTTACACAAACTGGGGCCCAGACCCTCAGCTGCTGTAGCTCTTGTGACTTCAGTTTCCTAGGGGTTCTCTTTGCTGTTGTGGGGTGGTTTTTTGCGTGTTTCAGAAGTATAGACTTTTTCTGATTTAACTCTACCCAAAATCATAGTAACTATCCTCTGTTCACAGACACGCCATTTAGATAGATGAAAAGTTCTGCAGGATGTCTCAGTTATCTATATAAGAAAATGGTGAGACTGACATATCCTACTGATTTAATACCAATCACATGTTATTGCTTTTCAAAATGCAGCTTATTTTTTTTCCTTTTTTTATTTTTCGTAGTGTCTTGTATTGTTTTTATGACCCTACCTTCTTTTCTTACTCAACTTTGGGGTAATTTAAATACAATCTCCAACTTTGTGTAAGAGACGGAGGGGGGTGGGGAGATCTGTTGTTTCAAGGGAATTCTTCTTGCTTTTCCCATAGACAATGTGAAAACAGATATTTGTAGTCCAAATGACCTCAGTTTTAGATAAGGTGAGCAAGACAAACACAAGCAGTCTCCATGGGAGAGTACACAGCATGTCCCTCTGCAATGGAGTCAGAACAATATGACTGCTGAAATCTGTATTGAGAGAGACCTATTAGAAATTTTAAGGTACACCACACAGAAAACAAAAAGGTATTGCAATTTCATATACACAAAAGCCTGACAACCTTATTCAGTCAAACTCCTACTGAAGTCAATGATAGTTTTGCATGTGTGAAAAGGGCAGAATTTGGTCTGTATGATCCTCATTACATCAGTTCTGCTTGTAAGTCTTTCCTGCTCTTCTTGGTCTGGAGGGAGCCAATGCTTTTTGATGCCACAGGAATTAGATAAGGAAAATACCGTTCAGTTGCAGAAGGCACAAAAAAATGAGACACAAATATTTCAGCGTTGTGGATCATGATACAAGGATGAACAACTAAATTGTAGGAGTAAGAGTGTTTTACATTTTGTTCTTTGATGGAAGGCCTGACTCAAAGCCCACTGAAGTCAATTGGAAGACTCCTTATTGACTCCAGTGGGCTTTGGGTCAGGTCCTAAGGATATGTCCACACTGTCTCCCGGAGCAAGTCTCCCAACCCAGGTCCACAGACTCATGCTGGCAGGCTCACACTAGCATGCTTTTAAAAAGGGTGTGTGACAGTTGTGGCTCAGGCTGGAGCTTGGGCTCTCAAGCCTGGGGTGGGGGGCTTCAGAGCCCACACTCCAGCCTGAGCTGCACTGTCAAAGTAACATCTGCACTCCAGTTTTTAGCATGGTAGTGCAAGCTCCAATAACACAAGTCTGTGGACCCGGACTGGGAGGCTCGCTCCCAGGTACAGTGAAGACATATCCTAAATGCCCAACTAAACTCCAACTATATTACATTGTTATTAGGGTTCTAAGCCCTGGAAGTTAAGTAAAGCTCTTCTAATCACAGTTCATGACTTCCAGCAATATTATTATTTGCTAGAGGTGATCAAATAAAATGCAGGTTTCAGCAGAAAAATAACCTTTTTCAAATCCATGATCACACAAGCTGGTGCATAGCAAAAGACAGGGCCTTGGCCATGCATTTTCACATAGCCCCCAGTGTACTGCATGGAAATTGTACAGTTCTCAAGACTATGATTCATAACCATAGGCACAAACGCATTCTGCTGCTCATCTGTAGGCCCGGTAACTCTGTAAATCTTTAAATAGGGGGAGAGTCAACAGGTTTAATTCCTCTTGCAGTACTGAAATCCTTGGATTTCATAGAGCCAGTCCCTTGGATTTTAATAGTGTTTATTCATGGGTGATTATAATGCTTGCTCACTTTTGTACCACATCAGAATAGTGCCACACAAGGGCTAGGTATTAATTAATCATTACTATATTGTTTTGCACCTCTGAGCAGGAGAACTGGTACCAAAAGAGTTAAAAGTAGCAACGTAACAATCTCTGTGAATTTCTGACTAAATACTGGGAATTCCAAGGCAGCAGGAAACTTTAGGGAGACATTACAACACTGATCATGCCACCTTACACAAGCAAACCCGGTGATGACTTTACTTAAGAATCTGAACCCAATCCCAGACTTCTTGGTGTAGAGCTTTCTACCCACCACACCACTTCTTCAGCTCTGCCTTACATGCAGCACTCTCTTTTAATGTTTGACCTAAACCACTGGAGGTAAATGGTTATATGATTTAAAGGCACTAATGCAAGGGTAGAAAGCTCTGCCTGGGCAGTCAAATTTATGTCCCTAATGGATGCTTCCTGTTTTATTTTAATTATCCATCTCTGAAGGGTATTGCTTTTCTCCAGCTTCCTTGTTGTTTCAGATTTAATTACCTTTTCATGATCACATGAAGAGTATAGAAATGAGATGTAGATAAGACCTGTTAGGTCATATAGTCCATCCCCATGCTGGCACAGGACTGTTCCCCATAGTACATTTCCTATTGCTTTATGCAGCCTAGATCTAAATGCCTCAAATGATAGGAGTTCCACCATGTCCCATGGGAGGAGGGTATTCCAGTCTAACAGCACACACTGTCAGGAAAGTTTTCCTGATAATCAGTCTGAGCTTTCCATTTCTTTATTACACTTTGTTGTTCACCTTATCAATCACCCTAATTAATTAGTCTGTCTTCTTAACAGATCCATATTTTCATATGTGAAGGAATAAAGAGGATTTGTACAAATGGTTTGTATATAATGATGAAAAATAATAAAATCATACAACATTATTTGCCAAAAGCACACCTACTGCATCATTAAATTCATGTCAAACTAAGGATTTCCCCTGTTTTCGACACAGAATACAACAAGGAATTTCTTTTTCTGGAGAAATCCCATTTCAGTTCAGAATAAAACAAAAAACAAAAAAACCCCACACCTTTGGGGATTATTCAGCTATAAATATTTTTTAAATAAAGTAACACCAATTTATTGTGCATAAAACATGCTCTGTGCTATGGAAGGTGATTTTTGAACCTTCCATATCGACTCCACGTGGGCCTGCATGGTGTGATAGTCACATGAATATTGGTGATGAAATGTATCTTGTGCTTTTGATGTCCTTATAACCTTTATCAGAGAGATAGCCGTGTTAGTCTGGATCTGTAAAAGCAGCAAAGAATCCTGTGGCACCTTATAGACTAACAGACATTTTGGAGCATGAGCTTTCGTGGGTGAATACCCACTTCGTCAGATGCATGTAGTGGAAATTTCCAGGGGCAGGTAAATAAGCAGGCAAGCTAGAGATAATGAGGTTAGTTCAATCACGGAGGATGAAGCCTGTTCTAGCAGTTGAGGTGTGAAAACCAAGGGAGAGGAAAACTGGTTTTGTAGTTGGCAAGCCATTCACAGTCTTGTTTAATCCTGACTATGGTGTCAAATTTGCAGATGAACTAAACTCAGCAGTTCTCTTTGAGTCTGGTCCTGAATTTTTTTTGCGGCAGGATGGCCACCTTAAGGTCTGCTATAGTGTGGCCAGGGAGGTTGAAGTGTTCTCCTACAGGTTTTGTATATGCCATTCCTAATATCTGATTTGGTCCTGTTATCGTTTTCCTAGCGACTGTCCAGTTTGGCCGATGTACATAGCAGAGGGCATTGCTGGCATTATATTACATTGGGACTGCGAGTGAATGGAACCGTTGATGTATGTGCCTGATCTGTTAGGTCCTGTATGGTCACTGGTGTCAGATATGTGGCAGAGTTGGCATCGAGTTTTTGCATGATTGTTTGAGCAAGATTACTAGTGGTGCGGTTGTGACAGTTACTGTGAAATATGCTTCAGTTGGCAGGTTGCCTGTGGGTGGGACTGGCCTGCACCACAGGCCTGAAAGTGTTGGATTCCATTGTCAGGATGGGTTGTAGATTCTTAGATGAGCGTGGAAGGGTTTTAGCTGGGGACTGTTTGTGATGGCATATTTGTTGTTTCTTTTTTGTGTTTGTTGGTTTCTGATGGTTATGGTCTCAGTAGAGCGTCTGGGTCACTATCTGGTCTGTGACTGTTTCCTTATTTCCTTGTGCATGGATATGTAGTTTTGAGAATGCTTGTTGAGATTGTTGTAGGTGTTGGTCTCTGTCTGAGGGTTGTTTAGAGCAGAGTGCGGTTTACCTCAGTGTCTTGGCTGCCGACAATGACGTGTGATGTGCCGGTATTAGAAAGCGGAGCGACTAAGTAGGCATAGCGGTCGGAGGTTTTGGTATTAGGGTGGTGTTAAGTGACATCACTTATTTGCACCGTCGGTGTCTAGGAAGTGGACCTCTATGTAGATTGGTCCAGGCTTGAGGTTGATGGGGTGCGAACTGTTGAAATCGTGTGAATTTTCAGAGAGTCTCCTCCCAGGGTCCAGACTGATGAAGATGTCATGCAGTGTCATAGGTAGCAGAAGGGCGTGAGTGAATGAGAGCCAAGGAAGCGTTGTCCAGCTGTTCGGCCCATAAAAATATTGGCATATTGTGGCCGATGCAGGTCCCTATGAGCGGTTGCAACTGATCTGAGAATATTATTGTCATCCGATTTGACCTAGTTGTGGAGGATATAGCAAGAACCTCAGCAGCCAGTTGTGCTGTGGCATCATCAGGGATACTTTTCCTGACAGCTTGTATTCCATCTGTGTGTGGGATGTTCATGTAGAGAGCCTCTACGTCCATGGTGGCTAAGATGGTGTTTTCTGGAAGGTCACCAATGCATTGTAGTTTCCTCAGGAAATCAGTGGTGTTACGGAGATAGCTGGGAGTGCTGATGGCATAGGGTCTGAGTAGAGACCCACGCATCATCAAGGATCTACAACCCATCCTGGACAATGAGAAAGTCACTCAGCTGGCACCCCTGTAAAATGAGAATTCCTAACTGTCTCACAGCAGCATTACGAGGAAGCTATTTTGACTACCTGAATATTATATACTCACACACACACAAAATATCATTATTATGCCTAATTGAAGGCCAGTCTCTATAAGTACTAGGCAATAGTGGAGCAATAGTGACTCTCAGCAAGTGTCTTAATAAAAAAGAAAGCTTTCTTCAAAGTGCAGCTGTTTATGATTTATTATTGATCTGAAGAAACTGCATTTCTTTCCAAGTATTCCATTTATAAAGCAATGTTTTAATAGCTAGCTATGGTAAAGGTATTGGGATGCCAACTTGACAAAACATTCATTTTCCTTAAAGTCATTAGAGTTTTCATTTCTCAGGCTTTCAGATGCCAATTTTCCAGTTCGTACTGTGAAGCCTCCACTGTGTTGATTGGTTTCTTTCTTTTACCCCAACATTCCTCTAAACAGAAGGAATGTGAGAGAAAAAGGGCGGGGGGGGGGGGAATGAATGGTTTTGCAGCGGTTTTGCAGATGCAAAGAGGTGTAAGCACAGACTCACAGAACAGCTGGCTTGTGGAGAAAAGTGATACGGGCTGGGGTGAAAGGAAGAGACATGGACTCCTCTTGAACTGTGCTCCATAGGTGTTCTTTCAGTAATAGAAAAGCTTGAGAATACCCAGCAGTGATAAGGCAATAGAATATTTAACATTTAGTGCAAACAGGTCAAGTGAATGTAGGATTAGAGAGTAGCTATTACCTCAGCCATTTCCCTTTAAATCTGACCCCTGGCCCGGATTTTGGCTTGCCCTGTTTTCATTTAGTGTGTGTGGTTTTTTTTTAAAAGTTATTTAACATTCCCAGGAAAAATCTCACCAGCCATCTCTTTACAGGCCATCTCTCTCTGCTACTCACTTAAACACAGTGTCCTGTATATGTGAGGGGTAATGGGGAATGGATGGAGAGAAGCAGAATCATAATTGCATTCATTAATCTTATTTCAGACTTACTGAATGAGAATTGCAAAGAATTGGTCTGCATCCAGACTTACTGCAAATACAGGTTTCCGAGAGGGTATGTGAAAGCTCTGTAACAATAGACATTTTCTTTTTCCTAAATTTCCATGTCTGTACAAATGAATAAACCAGGGGTTCTTTTATACAATTTTCTGGCATGAAACCCACCCTATATATACACTAAATACATGGCATTCATTTAATTATGGAGACAGATCCAACGCTGATCACTGAAAGAAGAAAGGGGAAGAAAACAGGCAAGATAAAACAACATTTGAAAGCCAGGCAGGTATAAAATCTCCATCAAATCATCAGATTTAGAGTTTGCTATTCCCCCTCCCCCACTCCGAGTCAGAGTACTCTGCACAAGAGGCTTCTGAAGGCAGCTCTGTTTAATAAACTTAAAGATCCAAGAGAAACATTTGCCAAAAAGAATACCAGAGAATCTTGGGTTTCTAAGTGATTCAAACACGTCTTTTTATTACAAAGTGCCTTTTCAATTAGGATGCTAGAAATAAAATGTAAGGTAATGATGGCAAGTATGAATGGCAGCTGGAGGGCTTTTCCCTTAGCATTTGATTCAGTTCCTTGGAGACATCTCGGATGAATTTGATACTAAACGCTTACATTTTTCCCTCTTGTCTGAGCTTTTAGAACCTTTATGGGCTTTGTCATTCCCTCTAATCTATTGTGAACGTACTATTAATATTATAAAGCTTTTGTTTCCAAGAGTTAGACAGTTTATTCTTTAACCAAATAAATAAATAAATAAAATAACTAATGCAAGACTGGGCCTGTTTCTAATTATTGGGAAATTACATGTGGAAGGGGGGGGGGGGGATCATTTTGACAGTCTCTGTATGTTGGAAACATCAAATAATGACCTCATTACTAATGACCCAGGCCCTCTGGCAATGAACCTAGACAACACTGATTAAGAGAGAAGTCTGCTGGATTTTACAGCTCTATAAAATAAAAAAAGTCTTTGTGTTAATAGAGAAGGGGTATGACACCGGAAGAAATGTAAAACTGAAAGAGCTATAAAAAGAAGGGATTTGTCCCCCCTCTGCAAGACAGTAAGAACTTAATTCACAGATATAAAAGCTCAAACAGTAATTTTATAAAACATTGAGTGATTAGGTTCCTGTGAATAGGCAAATCCTTAATAAGCACTAATAACCCAATCTTGCACTAGAGATCTGCATATTTCCACTTCTTTCTCTCCAAGGGAAATACAGTGGCTTCCTTTTGGGAATATTATAGGTCAAAAGGTGGCTTAGGACTCTTTCTAGTCTGACCAAAGTATCAAAATAGCAGCTGAATCCATTAGTGTAAATAACCCATAATACTCTTTTGTATGATGTGCGTGATGGGATGTTGGTTGGTGGGTTGTTTTAGTTTCTAGGTTAGTTGTTTCTATTACTGCTTTGGATGGGGTATTCCACATGTTTACATCACCCTCTGCTAGAAATGCTTCGCCTACATTTCTTGCCCACACAGTTTCCTCATTCTCAAATCCAAGAGTTTAATAGCCATTTAGAAAGGTTATCTAAGACCTTTAACTTTTTTCTAATTCCTCAATATATATTTTTTGCTAATGCGGTGCCCCAGACTAGGTTATAACATTCTAAATGTTGACTAACTTATTAGATATTATGTAAAATAGAAGCATATGTATATATGGTGCTGCTACACATCAGTTTTAATTTGACAATAATACAGATTTGAGAGAGACAATTAACACAGTTGACAGGATATTATAAGAAAATGTGGGCCTGTCTCTATAAAAGCAGAAAGTGAACTGGATTTAGACTAACAACGCAAGCTAGGGCAATTAACCTGTGAAAGCATGCTCATTAGGATAGAATCGAGAGCCCATGGAGAGGGGAGGATGTGAATGAGAACTACAAGATAACTGTTCTGTGGATATGCCTTCAAAAGAAAAAGGTCTATTCTATTCTACACATGTTCTTATACTGACCTGATCACTAGTATCTAAGTGCCTTACAGCAGTGCATTAAGTGACATAACTAAAATTTGTAACATGTGGTTCATTTTCTCTCAAAATGTGTATGCGGTGTTGTGTTTTGTTTTAGTCTGTTTTTAAATGTACACTTTTCTGTCTTTAAGATAAGAAGGCAGATCAAAGAAATGCATCTTGCACTTGGAGCAAAGGTAGTGAGGTTTGTGATGGTCCTTAGTTCCTGTGGGACTTTGTTCCACAGTCTCAGACTGATCCCCAGTAAATCTCTGTTTCCTTCACAGATGAGCTTTCAGCATAAGGTAGACAGTTCCAGTATGCCTTGAGGAGCAGAACTGTTGACCACAGTGTTCATCCCACAGTTTTAGATACCCTGGGTCTAGGCCATGGAACACCTTGAAGATAAGAACTGAGACCTGGAACTTGACTGATTTGTTAATTTGTTGATTTAAGTTATTAAAGGAGCACAGAGGGAAAAAGAAACCCCAAATATCTTGTCCAAAGCAATGAAGAGACTCTTGAATGTATATGGGAAACATACGATGGACATGTCAGGAGAAACTTGGAGAATACATTATGGAAATACTTTTGCTGGGGAGGATGCCAGAAGGGCCAATCAAAGCAACCTGAAAGGTATAACTGGGGAACTCCAGACAGATAAAGTAGGATGATGACACACATCATCTGCTATCAGAGGGGACAGATACCTACCTGGAGGCTAAAAGCTTGGGTTTAGATATGCTGCCTACCAAATGTTTGGTGAGAAAGGAACACAGTGTACTTTCAGAAAAAGTATGATTTTGATTTTTTCTGTAACTACCTGGATTGCATCAATGTAGCTGAATGTTTGCAGAGTTCAAGTCAAGATAAGTTATGCTTACCAGTTCTTCTCTTTTATTAGTAGTAGTATAGTAACATCCAGAGGTCCCACTCAAGGATCAGGAGCCCATTGTTTTAGATAGACTAAGTATTCTCTCTGTTTTTAATATTTTACTACAACCTAGGCGGCCTTGTGTTTTTTAACTAGGAATATCATGCAAAGCATCCAGAAGAAGTGAAAATGTAGACTAGCTATTAAAGCGCTCATATAAGAAGAATGTTTTGGGAAATGTCTTGAGGGGGGAGAGTATAGGCAAAGCAGATCCAGGAAGGGAGGGTTTTCCAGTCCCAAGAACAGCTAGGAATTTCATGCAAAGCATCCAGAAGAAGTGAAAATGTAGACTAGCTATTAAAGCACACATATAAGAAGAATGTTTTGGGAAATGTCTTGAGGGGGGAGAGTATAGGCAAAGCAGATCCAGGAAGGGAGGGTTTTCCAGTCCCAAGAACAGCAAGCAAGTTTGGCAGCCCAAGAGGATGAGAAAGCATCAGAAAGAGAGTAGGACAGAGAAATAAACAAGTTGTGCAATTTCCTGACTTGTGTCCTGTCCCTCTACTTATGCATCCCAGGCTTCTCTCTGTTTTTTCAGCCTTTGGCCTTACAACGAGCTGATAGTTTCGTGATTCTGCCTAGCATTCTTGCTATACCCTTCTCCTGCTCCGCTGTGTTCTGTAGAATGCACATTTAACATACTGGAATGTCTGTTACTAGGCCTTATACCACATGACTTGACACTTGTCTAATCTAAAACTAATGAGCAATTTATCTGCTCATGCTCTTAACCTGTTTATGTCTCCCTGGATTTGACACTTTACCTTGACATTATTTGTTGGCTCACTCAATTAGATAGGGTCTGTAAACTTAGATACCTTGAGCTAAATTCTGGCTCTCTGCATAAATGTCACATTAAAACTGCAAAACCAGTAATTCACAGTTTAACCATCTCTTCCACTGATCAGTCCACATACCGATTACCCCTGCAAAGAGCATAAATAATATGTGTTGGGGTGTTTGTGCATTTCCCATTGCCACCTCAGGGAGTAGACACAGAAATGCAGTAGTACTCCTCCCTGGCTTTTAGCCCTGGTCTTGAATGCCCTTCCAATAGTTCCTATTATGGAAGCTTCACAGGTTGGCTTCTCCATAAATTGTGGTGGAGCCAGAATCGGTGCAAGATTTTGGGGCAACTTTTATGCACACATGATAGCCAGAAGTTGGTACTGCATTAATGATGTCCTCCTCTAAGTCATTTGGGTACTGAATGAAGAATATCAGCATTGATCCCTATTGACTTCATACCTTTTCCCCTGGTAATCTGAACCTTTTACTGTTGTAATGTGAACTCAGTCACCAAACCAGTTTTTTTGTCTGTCAGGGCAACATCTGCTAGGTCACACTTTATAAATAATCTTAGGCAAAATGTGGCACCATGTCAGATGACTTTTGGAAATCCAAATAGATTACATTCATCCTTATCTGCTCTCTGCATTTATCTGAACAAACTTTTATTAGTTCTTAACCAGACTTGTCAGACAAAATTTACTCTATGTGGACTCATGCTGGCTCATTCTGACATTTCATTTTGTCTAAATGTCTTGTGATCCCAGTTTTTATGTCTCCCAATATCTATACCACTAATTTTATGATCCACATTTTCCTAGTTCTTCCCTATTCCTTTTCTAAACGGTTAAGGAGGGTGTTTGCTTCCCTCCAGATTCTTGGAACTAGAGCTGATCAGCAATTTTTCAACAAGACGTTTCCAGTCAAAAAAAAGTTAATTCATCAAAACCAGAACCATTTGTGGGAAAGGGTCCATTCTGACAAATTTCTTGACCAAAAATATTTTTTTAAAAGTTTCATGTTTACAATAAATCACTTGGTCTTCTGATTTAAAATGAATTTCTGCTTTGAAATTTAAGCTAATTATAGTGAATAAAATAAATAAATGGCTGAAATATAAACAAATCATTTTGATTGACCCAAGATTTTTTTTCCCCCAGTTTGTGAAAAATTTGAGAGATTTCAACTTCATCCTGATTCAGGATGGGAAATTTTTTTCAAAACCATGAAAATTTTCCTGAGTTAAGGAAATGCTTTCCTGCCCAACTGTACTTTGTACAGCCTCTGTTTCTAAGAAACTGTTAGAACAGTCTTAGCCTAGTTTTCTTGTCAGCCACCTCACTTTGTATTCTTTCACTGAGTACAGCAAATTAATGATAAAGCCTTCTAAGAAAGTAGGCAAAAGGATGGTCAGTGAGCAGACCTCTGGGGAAAAAAGGGGTGGAGAATTATAAAAAGTTAAATAGCACAGAAGAGGAAATGGTAACGCATTTAAAGAGGGATAGAAATTAAGGCGTTCCAGATCTCCAGAAATGTTCACTTGCAGTGGTAAAGAGCATGAAGGGATTGCTCCTGGGATAGTGGTAATGGAGCAGAGACTTTCACCTCCAGGTTGGTGCTCTGAATGAAATCCAGTAACTTGGACAGCATTGTCAGTAGCAAATGTCATTGCCAGATCTATCCCCTGCTGTGACCTGCAGCAAAACTGAACATGCAGTTTCTGCAGAACATTCCCTACAGATCAGTTGGGATTTTTCATTTTTGTAAATGGATTGATCCTGTTTGGTTGGCAGGAAATGTGGCTTCTCTCTTGCTGAGGTGGATCTAAAAGAAGATACCAACAAGCAGCCAGTCATACACAAGTCACTGATGGCGACTTGTGTACCCCTGGACAAATTGGAGAAACGGTCTGAAGTAAACCGGATGAAGTTCAATAAAGACAAATGCAAAGTGCTCCACTTAGGAAGGAACAATCAGTTTCACACATACAGAATGGGAAGAGACTGTCTAGGAAGGAGTATGGCAGAAAGAGATCTAGGGGTCATAGTGGACCACAAGCTAAATATGAGTCAATAGTGTGATACTGTTGCAAACAAACAAACAAACAAACAAACAAACAAACAAACGTGATTCTGGGATGCATTAACAGGTGTGTTGTAAACAAGACACGAGAAGTCATTCTTCCGCTCTACTCTGCGCTGGTTAGGCCTCAACTGGAGTATTGTGTCCAGTTCTGGGCACCGCATTTCAAGAAAGATGTGGAGAAATTGGAGAGGGTCCAGAGAAGAGCAACAAGAATGATTATAGGTCTTGAGAACATGACCTACGAAGGAAGGCTGAAAGAATTGGGTTTATTTAGTTTGGAAAAGAGAAGACTGAGAGGGGACATGATAGCAGTTTTCAGGTATCTAAAAGGGTGTCATCAGGAGGAGGGAGAAAACTTGTTCACCTTAGCCTCTAATGATAGAACAAGAAGCAATGGGCTTAAACTGCAGCAAGGGAGATTTAGGTTGGACATTAGGAAAAAGTTCCTAACTGTCAGGGTAGTTAAACACTGGAATAAATTGCCTAGGGAGGTTGTGGAATCTCCATCTCTGGAGATATTTAAGAGTAGGTTAGATAAATGTCTATCAGGGATGGTCTAGACAGTATTTGGTCCTGCCATGAGGGCAGGGGACTGGACTCAATGACTTCTCGAGGTCCCTTCCAGTCCTAGAGTCTATGAATCTATGAATGGTCAAACATCTTTCTCCCCCACCCCCTCCCTTTAACTACAAAGAAAACTTTACAGATTGCTATTTATGTGTAGCTTTGGGATTGGATCTAGTTGGTGGGAAAGTAAATTTCTGCTAGGTATTTCCTTCCTTGCAGTTACCTATACCAAGAAACCTCTGCTGAGTTTCTGAAAGTTCTCAGCTTCTCCAACCCTAAAGCCCACAAGTCCACTTCATGAGCTTGGCCACTTCTGAAAGCACTAGATGGATGGTGCAGTGACTGGTGCTGCACTTAGTTCTTTAAATATTTTTCATGTCTTCAGATATACATGGTGAAATGCATGGTGCAGCATGTCTGTAATTTTTCATTGAGCTCTTTTGTCACAGATGTTTTTAGAAGTTTGAGTTAAATAGAGTTTGAAACAATGACTAAAACCTCTTTCCTTCACTACTGAAAAAATCTAAGTTTCTCATTGTGACCTAAGCCACTAACTCTGTATAGTCTTCAAGCAAAAACAAATCTAATAATGTTAAATCAATAGCATGTGTAACAATATATATATTTATATAACCTCTCCATCCCCATCTCTAAAGGATCCTAAAGCGCTTCACAAACTACGTGGGACTTACACCACTCACAGGCTCCCAGGTGCAAGGTAGAGGGTGGCAGCCAGTCAATACAAAGGATGTGGTAGTGGGAGTAGAAGTTCAGCTTTGGTGAAGGACACTGGGGAAAGGCCCCCTCACCCACAATTACAAGAAGCATAATGGAATTTTGAATAGTCACATGGAGAACATATTCAAGGCCTCATCTAATTGACCCTCACACAGTCACTGGCATGGCACTTGATATATTTGTGTAAGAAGGATGGAGTCATCCCTGCTAGGTTTAGAATCTGTGGTGCTAGGAAGTGCAGGGATATCAAAGCTGATGCTCAGCCCATTATGCCCACCCGCTGGGCTCAGATAACGTATCTAATGAGTTTATTTATTTTATTATTATAGCAGTACGTAGAAGCTCCACTCAGGGATAAGGCTCCTATTGGCTGGGGTTCTGTACAATCAATCAAAACAATTATAATCTCTGCCTCAGAAAGCTCACCATTTAGGCTTAAAACAAGATGCAAAAATGAATGAAATGCAGGGATGGAGGTGGGGGAGGAGACAGAAAGAATAAACTGAGCACATTTTACATCAAGCAGATTGCCTAAGCACTGTCAGAAGATAATGCTTTGTAAGCATCACGGAAAAAACATCTGAAAAAGAGCAAGATAGTGGCTTTATGAGTTTTGACTGGGAAATTTTTCCATACGCTAGGGTTGGCCCTAAAGAAAATATAAAGTTGCATGTAGAAAAAGTGGAGAAGCAGACAGTTGAGGCCAGCATCATTCACAGAGGTCAATGTTGTGATAAACTAGTAGATCTGACAGGTAAGGCAGGGCTAAGTTGTGAATGGCTTTAAAGATATAGGGAAGAAGTTTATGTTTGACACGGTGGAGAAAGGGGAGCCAGTGGAGGGATACAAAATAGAGGGTGATGTGGTTAGTCTGACAAGCCAGGGAAATGACACTGGCAGCAGGTTTTGGAATAGATGCAGGGGGGCGCAAAAATGGACCAATCAAAGTTCTGAGAGGAGGAAACTACTGTAATCCAAGCACAAGATAAGGGCTTGGACAAGACAGAAAGTGTGGCTGGATGATCAAAGCAATCATTTAGCCCAATAGGAAATATTATAGAGAAAGAAGCAGCAAAATTCAGACATGGCGTGGCTGGTGGGGCTCTAAAGATAGGGCTGAGATGCAGAGGATGCCCAGATTTCACATCTGCATGGGAGGAAAGTGATGTTGTGTACCATGATAGGAGGAGGCAGAAGAATGTTTAAAGAGAAAGATTACAAATTCAGTTGAAGCCATAGTCAACTAAAATAGAAGCTTGGACATCCATGAGGAGATGTACGATAGAAAGTCTGGCAGGCAGGTCAAATTGCAGGTTCTGGAATATTTTCACAGGCAAAGATTTAGACTATAAGGCATTTAGCAGGTGCAGTATTTTCAGATGCTCCTA
This sequence comes from Chelonoidis abingdonii, assembly GCF_003597395.2. Taxonomy (NCBI): domain Eukaryota; kingdom Metazoa; phylum Chordata; order Testudines; family Testudinidae; genus Chelonoidis; species Chelonoidis abingdonii. The sequence continues at coordinate 27,775,411 of NC_133773.1, forward strand.
ACTTTATTTCAAAACCAAATTTCTTACAGTGATTTAGATTAGTTGGATAACCTTTTGGGACAGCAAACATTGACCGTTTTGAAGTTTATAAGGAAAGACGGATATAAGTAATCTAAGTGCAAAAAACAATCTGAAAACTTTCATAAATCAGGTAACTCAAAAATGGTCAAATAGATTTTTATTAAACTTTCCAAAAAAAGTTTCTCCTGGGCTAAACATCAAGCAAGACAAGATTAATCTAAAAAAGATAATCTTTTGAAACAGCTATAAGCCATTGAAAACAGGGGTTTGGAATGATATTCTCATCTCAAAGCTTTGCTATATAATATTGCTATACAAAGATTCTAGATAACATATTTGTGCATACTTAGAGATGCAGAAAGCTAAGGCGATAGCATAATCCATGAATGTGGAAACCAAAGCAGCGTGATGACTCATTTGAGAATTTTTATCCTTTATTGGTAACAAAAAATAAATAAAAATGAACATTTTATGCCTGCATTCTATAATGTAAGGTGTTATTTCTGCTATTCTTATTGGTCTCTAGAAAATATAAAAATATTTTTAAACACATTATTTTCAGTGTTGACCATTAGTGGCTAAGCAGCTATTGCAAAGTAAGAGCAATGTTGGCAGGAGAGGGGATGTCAGAGGCTTAGTGAGACTTCTTCCATTGCATTCTATTTCTCTCATTTACAAGTAAGTTAAACAGAGAGAGTCCCACATTCTAGTATCATGCTGGCATTAATCTGATGTAATTTCATGAAATTCAGTGGAGTTTCTCTGCTTTACACCAGTGTAAGCTTACAATAAAGTGCTGGGTCTGGATATGCATTCATGTTTAAATGGCACAATTAAAATTCCAAAGTACTAAACTGGCATTTTTAAGAAGAAATAGATTGCTTTTTGGTTTATCAATGGGGTAGTGATACCATATCAGAGTAACGAGATACAAAGAATGTGTGCAAGTTTACCAAGATTTTCAAGTGACTCATGATTGTGGGTGCCTCAATTTTTGGAGTGCCCAACGTGAGACATCTTAAAGGGCCTGATTTTCAGAAAGTGCCACCCAAAATCAGGTCGCTTGAAAATATCTCAAGTTGGGCACTCAACAACAAGCACACCCAAAAATCACAAGCTACTCGCTGGCCAAAGTATATTGTAAAATTCTGCCTAAATTCTCAAACTCACATTACATATAGTCTCCAATAAAAAAAAGAAGATTTTTTCATTCTATTTACTAAAGTACAGTCCAGAATACATATCCAAAAGCTCATCAGCAGAGTTGCATTTTTCCCTTAGCCTACCTGGTCAGTCTTTGAAACAGTGGCTAACAACATTTTGAAAGTTATCTTAGCTGGAAGTACTGCCCTCAGGAATGCTGCACTTCATGAAATGACAGCATGATATCAGCAAATGGCCAAAGCTCTGATTTAACTTCTGTATGTACAGCCAGCAGCATTTCTATCAATGATACAAAACGATAACTCCACCTCACAACTGTAACATCTCAGTGTGGATGGAAAAATATGATAGTGACCATCTTTACCATCGTTGTTTTGAACTCTCTCTCTTTTTAGGTTCAACAAAGCGTAGCATAAACCTAAAACCACAGAAATCTTTGATACACAAACATTAGAGAACAGAGTTAAATCCAAAGCTGAAGAATACTTAAAAGCACTTTGGAGTATAATTTCAAAGCAGAAAACAAGAGGATTTAGCCTCACAAGTTATTCCAATTTGTCAATAGGAATCTAGCTAAATCCCTTGCAAACTGCTTTGAAAAAGTGCCCCAAAAGGTATTACACAGCACAAGTGTGATTTAAGTATTCTTTATTTAGCATGGTAGCTACCCAGTGTGAGTACTATAGTAGAGTATGTTAAGTACATGACAAGTTTCTGCAAATTATCTGGTATTTACACAAACAGGGCCAGTCTCTCAGTCTCTTTTAATTGATGTAGTGCCATTGACTTCAGCTGTGCCACCTGCTGCGTATCTGATCAACAGTGTCATTTTAAAAGTACTAGGGAATTTGCATTTGATCAGCCTCATGATATCTTGCCCCTTGAAATCATGCACGCACACACACACTCTCCATGCAGTCACTATCTCAGATCTCTGAGGGTGTCTTTTCACTGCAGAATTAGCTGGGGTTCTTATCTGGGTGTTTTCTCTAACCCCATTCCCCTTCACACACAAAAACCTCTCATTCAAGTTTAGTGGTGCTTTCAGCCTGGACTCCCTGGGGGCATGGGCTCAAGCCTGGGTTTCACTTTCACTTGGGATGGTAATCCATTACTTTGTAGGGAAGACACAGGTTAAACCACTCGAGTGCCAATAATCCTCCAATGCCTTCCCACAATTCCCCCCATGTGCAAAGAAGAACACATGAGTTCTCTCACCATTTACTGGGAAAAAATCACAATGCAGTTCATCTTACTGCACCACAAAGAAGCCCGGAATGTTCCCCCAGAATTCCTAACACCACACACAGAGAAGACAAAGCAATTTGGATATAGCTTTGCAGTGTGGCTGCTCACACCTGGGCACTCATGAAGACATGCTCTGCAATGAGGACATAACTCAGAGAAAACTGAATCCCTATCACTGTTTTAGAAGCTTTGAGAGCTTAATTTTGTTTGAAAATACTTACTTGAGATGATGGTTTATTGAAATCAATTTGTAGATTGCTGTATATGTGTTTGCATCAATAGCTGGTAAAATCAAATTATTTGGCCATTTTAAGGGATTTTGTTTTCAACTGATCAAACCAGATTGATATCAAACAGCCAAATTGCCTGTAGAGTTTTATAGCTAAATTTAGCACTTTCATGCACTAAAGAGTCAGAACTACACATGTGTAAAGGCCTGTTTTTGCACCTTCAGATACATCCAGAAATGGAAATAGGGAAGGATAAAGAAAGAATAAATGTGGCACAGCTTGCTTAAGGTAGCCTGCCTGCGCACCGTCAGAAGGTAATGCTTTTAAACATCACAGCACAGGCTTTTCTGAAGGAGAGCAAGATGGTGGCTTTATGAATTTGATTGGGAAATTTTTCCATGTACAGGGAGTGATACTGGAGAAAAAACAAAGGGGCATGTAGGAGAAAAACAGAAAGGCTGAAAATCAAGCCCCGGCACCCCATTTTACCATCCAGTGTCTGATGTGACATTGCTTTATTACATAATATTCTAGTTAGCACAAAAGTGCAACAAAAAACACAAGAGGATTAAAAATGTGTATAATCAAGATTGGGTTAACACCACAGCCACTGGGATCCAGGGTCACCCGGGGGTGGGGGGCAAGTGAGGCAATTTGCCCCAGGCCCTGGGCCTCGCAGGGGCCCCCATGAGAGTTTTTCAGGGCCCCTGGAGCAGGGTCCTTCACTCGCTACAGGGACCCCAGAAAATTCTCGCAGGAGCCAGGGCCCCAGAGCTTCTTCCACTCTGGGTCTTCGGCAGCAGGAAGTCCCTCCACTCCAGGTCCCGCTGCTAAAGTGCCACCGAAGACCCCAGGCCCCCTGAATTCTCTGGGTGGCCCTGGTGGGGTCTTTAACCAACTGGGTACTCCTACAGCTTGGGTAACTAAAGGAAATATCTTAATAAAGCATCAGGGGTTTGATTCTGCTCCCACTGCAATCATGAGACGTTTTACTATAGATTTCATCTGGAGTAGAAGTGGGTTTCTAGACTATTGTCATGCAAAACAGACTCCCCAGAACTACAGTTGAAATTCCACTAGATTCAGAACGCATCTTCATCATCCTAACAGAAATAAACCAGGTGCTTCATAGTTCAGTGAGTGTAGTTTATTTGGATAAGACTGCAGAAAATTCAGTTCTGGGTGATCATTAATGTTCTTCTGGCATTTGTGTGCAGATTAGATTAGATTAAAATAGATATATACCTCTACCCCAATATAACACAACCTGATAGAATGCAGCAGAGAGTCTTAGGGGGCGGTCAGCCCCCCTCTCCTCCTAGGCTTTGGGGGGGCAGGAGCTGTGGGAGGGCACTTTTGGGGGCCCTGCAGTCCCAGAGTGGCCCAGGGGATTAGAAGGGTGCCAGAAGCAGTCCGCTCTGCTTCCCTCGCCCCAGCCCCAACTGTGTCGCTTGGGGGAGGGGGCTTGGCAGAAGGGATCCCCCCTGCACTCACCAGCAGCGGTGGAAGCGGAGCAGCCCGGCCCCAGCCATCTCCATGCCGCCAACTCCCAGCCACAGCACTCCGCTTCCCGCCACAGGTGAGTACGGGGGGGCATACTTTCTCCAACCTCCCTGCACTCACCAGTGGCAGGAAGTGGAGCGCCGCGGCTAGGAGGTGGCAAAGTGAAGTGGGCTGGGGCCGCGTCGCTCCGCTTCCCGCCATAGGTGAGTGCAGAGGGCATCCTTTCCCCAACCTCCCCGCACTCACTGGCAGCGGGAAGCGGACCAGCCCAGCTCCAGCCAGCATACTCCGCTTCTCGCCGTCAGTGAGTGCTGGGAGGTTGGGGAAAGGATGCCCTCTGTACTCACCTGTGGCGGGAAGCGGAGCGACGCGGCTGGGACCTGGCAGGGTGGAGCGGACTGGGGCCGGGCTGCTCCGCTTCCCATGCTGCCGGTGAGTGCCTGGCAGGGGGTGGGGAGGGGTGGCTAGGGGATGGAGCAGTCAGGGGACAGAGTTGTTGGGTAGGGGGTGGGATCCTGGGGGTGAATAGGAATGGGGGTCTCTAGATGAGACGGTCAGGGAACAAGGAACAGGGCGGGCAAAGCAAGTTTGATATAACGCAGTCTCACCTATAACACGGTGAGATTTTTTTTGTCTCCTGAGGACCACATTATATCGGGGTAGAGGTGTATTGCAAGAATAGGGGTTTGTCCTGCTTTTCTTAACCAACATTTCTTCTCTGTCTAGGTCTTTATTTTTATTGGGTGCTGCTGCCATCCTCCAACCTAGACATGCTGGCATTTCAACTATACATGATTATGAATAGTTTATTAAATACTTTGGATGAACAGTGCTATCTACTGAGTATACATTACTATTTTGTAGGTATAATACCATAGAGTGTAAGATTTTTTTTAACCCAAACAAACAAACTAACAGACTTTGTATATGTGTTATCTTGTCTTTAGGTAAAGAGAGAATTTTAGCCTGGAACAACTTGCACTGTATATATGCAGGTCATGCCAACCTCTGTGTTATCTAATAACAGTCAGCACTTTATAAGCTTCACAGTTCTATAGGCGATGGCCAGATTTTCAAAAGCACTCAGCCCAAGCAGCTCCCACGTTCTGAATGAAACCTACTGAGTATTGAGCACTGTTGAAAAGCTGACCAGGGATTTGTATCATTATTATGGTTACTTATTTGTATTTCAGTAGCACCTAGAAGCCCCAGTCATGGACCAAGACCCCATTGTGCAAGGTGCTGTACAGGCACATAGTGAACATGGTCCCTTCCCAATGGAGTTTACAGTCTGAGCCCTGGTCTACAGTAGAAAATTAAGTCTGCTTGACTAAGCCATTCAAGGATGTAAAATGTCCACACCCCAAGCGGGATAATTAGCCAATCCTAAAGCTCAGTGAAGATAGCACTAGGTTGACAGAAAATGTCTTCCGTCAACCTAGCTAGCACCTCTCAGGAAGGTAAATTAAGTTCACCAACACAAGAACCCCTCCTATCGGCATAGGTAGCATCTATACTGAAGCACTGCAGCTGTGACACTGTAGCATTTCAAGCATAGATAAGCCCTATGTACAAGATGAGAGAGAAGTGAAGTGGATATAACAGACAGACGGGGGAGAACAAGGAAACAATGAGGTTATACAGTCAGCATAATAGGCTGTAGTCACAGCACTCCAGCTGCCTACCAGTTGTTTAATGGAGGTAGAAGTTTTATTCAGCTGATACAGTAATACAAAGATTACTGCTAATAGGAATGTAATGCTTTTTTTCATGGTTATCTTTATTTATGCACATTTCTATGGCATTGAACACCTTACTACCTTAACACATCATTGTTTCTGCTTTGTTTCTGGCAAACTATGCAATAATCACATATAGGAATAGACCAGAACTGTAATACAGTATTCCAGCCAGTGACTCTCAGGAAGGCAATCCTCATTTATAACGTAAAGGCTATTTCTCTTCCTTGTAATATTCCATAGTAACTGAAGTCAGACAAACACTAGAAATAGCCAGTGAGCTCAACTGCCCACAGACCCAACTCATGATACAGCTTTCCCAGTGGAATGTGGAAGAGCCAAACTTTCCACTTCCAGAAAAGTCACTACTGCAAGACAGGATTCACATGACACTCTCAGGTGTGGTATTACACCCCTTGCTCTATAAGTCCTTCTTTCAGGTAGGGATTGGTGCTTTCAGTGATGATGTCATTTGAACTGACTGTTTTATCACATATGATCTCTATTGGTAGGTCTTCAGACAAACAGCACTACATTCATTGGGGCTGGCAGTTTAGAAACTGTGTTAGGCTCACCTTTAATAACAATGTTCAGCATTACATCTTCCAACTGAGCATAACACAAGCAAGCCCTTAATTTCTGGGGCTAATAATCCTGCAAGGCTGTAATATTAATTACTACTGAGTAGGCCCAACGTTGCTTAGATTAGGAGATCCAAATGGGAGGTTTCATGGCTGCAGGCACTAACATCGGATGAGATTAATCCTTGCACCTTGTGTTATTTTTCTGGCCACAAGTTGATATGGAGACACAATGAACACTGCATATGAAATGGTAAACCTCACCTTATTGGAACTCTAATAAAGTTTGCTCCCGTGAATCAGCATTCCAGTTGTACAGTTTACGGTAGTCCAGGGCAGACCAAGTTCTGTGCTGAGCCATAGGGCTGGTGCAGGGGATGTCGTCCTCCACTGAGGACACTGGAAATTCCACATTACTCCTAACCCAGTCCCCAGCTGTAAGACATATTTCATGCAAGTTAAGTTGAACAAGCAGAACTTTATTGAAACCTGCGGACTACTCTCTCCATATGGTGAGGTGGGGACAGCAGCTCTCTGTCCTCAAAATATGACTCCATCCTCTCCGTTCAGCTCATCTTCAATTTAAAAATATGATTCTGCTCCTACAGGTACTTGGGTTTTGTCTTCTGGCCACATTGCTAGTATCACACTCTTGGCTGCCTGTAGTTGGATGTCCTTTTCTGTAGCCTCTTTGATTTCTATCAGCTTTGCTGTTCAAACTGGGAAATAGTGAAGCATGTTAATAGATTCAGTTTCCTGATACCTTCTGCCAAGTTGCTGATACTGGGCACACGTGCCTTGCTCAGGGTGTCAGATAATACTATTAATCATCACGAACAATATCTGATCTCCACCTGGAGCCGTATCAATGCATGTTGTAGTCTCTTTGGAGCACTACGAAGGGGCTTTGCCAGGATTCTCTCTAGGGGCTCGTGGTAAGATTGCACCATTAAAGGGTCCTGAGGGAACCACTCCAATTCCAAATACCACAGCCAGAAGCTCTTTTTCTATGTGGGCGTACCTCTGTTCAGTTTCTGCTGGCATAAGCAATCGGCTGCTCCTGCAAGAGCACTACACCCAATTTTTCCCCAGTGTATCTCACTGGAGTGTCAGTGGCTTTCCTCACTGCGCTACTTCAAGACAGGAGCATCTGTTATCTATTTCAACATCTTAAATGCTTGCTCCTGGAGAACCTGCACAGTGCCACTCAACATCCTGCCTTGTGAGCTGACTTATGGGTTCTGCTATTGCAGCCAGGTGTGGACAGAACCTGAACAGAAAATTTGTCATTGCTATGAAGCGCTGTACCCCTTTCATCACATCCACTGGAGCTGGCATGTGTTTGGTTACCTTTATCTTGCTGGGATCTGCTTTCAGCCCTTCTGCTGTGAACAGATGCACAATGTATGTCACTTCATACTGTGTCAGTCAAATTCTTCTCTGGAGTGAGTTTAATATTTTTGTCCCTACATCACTATGAAAAAGCTTGCAGTTTTCTGTCATCATCTTGTTCAATTTCTGTATCATTGTTCCCTTCGTCTATGAGGATACCACCTGCAATTATTCTTACATCAGGAAGTCCTTCTAGCACTTGAGTTAGTTTCCTGTGGAAGACCTCTGGTGCTGGGTTTATGCCCATCAGCATGTGCAGCCATCTGTTGCAACCAAATGGTGTTGAGCAGTCAGTATACTGGACTCTTTATCCAGTCTTAAGAGCCAAAACCCGTCCCTCAAATCACAGACCGTAAAGATTCTGGCTTTGGAGAGTCTGGCAAGATGTCAGCAATTGTGGGCAGTGAATAGTGACTAGTTTTCAATACCTAGTTCAGTGGCTTTGCGTCTATACAGATGCGTAATTTGCATGATTGTTTCTTTACTATCACCGCTATGATGCCTTCCCAGTCTGTGCTGGCCTCTGCAGGTTCTATGATACCCCTGCTCTGCAGACTTTTGTGCTCCTTGCACACTGGATTACATTATTGTTTTATCCATAGGGCTGAATTGTTTCCAGCCTAACTCAGCATCCCCTATTTTCCTGGTGACCTCTCAATAACAATCCCTCCTGATAACATGGGCCCTCTAACTCCAGTTCCACTGATTATGATACAAGGCAGGCTCAGTTCTTACTGTGGTCAGTCTTCCTCTAGTCAACGCCGACACCAGTGCTACAGTAGCAGGGCAAGACTCCCTACTGCCATGGCAGTTTTACTGCTGCCAGTGGCACAGGTGTGAGGAGGAACTGGTGAAGGCTATGAATAAGGCTGCTACTACCCTCTCAATCCTTCCTCTCATTGCCATGCTGTGCTACTGATATTGATCCCACTTGCAAGGAGCTATAAAAAGACGTGTCTCCTTATGAAGGGTTTTGGCCAGCTCATAGCTTAAGCCCCATAAATTAAGACCTGGGAGCAGTCTATTCCTCTCAGTGAGAAGGCATTAGCAGCTATCTTTAGTAGCTCCAGGCAATGTGTGCTCAGTGTAGCAGGAACTGGCAAAGGTAGTTTTCCTAGAGATTCTCACCCTGCTCAGAATCTCTGAGTCTTTCCTCATTCCAGCGAGTACAGCAAAGCCATCTCAGGTGCAGCCTGGACCAGTGTTAATGGAAAGAGTTATTGTGACACTCCCCGCATTGACTGGATGGAAAGTGTGAGATCACTGCTTTACTCACACTCGATAATATGCAAACCTCACTAATTTGCCTTGCACCTACCCCTGCTAGGTTCTGCTCTGCTGCAATTTTTTTTTTTAAAGAAAGTGAAAGTATCTGAGAAGCGGGAAGAGCTGTAATTTGATTCTCTTTTCATTTCAATCCTGTATAAACTTTTCTTGCCAAACACTAAAATAATAAACAAACACACATTCTTTCTTAAAGAAGCCACATTAATCAGCTCTGGAAGTCAGGTGTGAGGCACTATGCATTTGGAAGAAGTGTATTTGCATTTAAAGTGATTTTCCATTCAAACACACCTTTTAAAAATAAAATAAGGACCAACAATTTAGAGGTCCCACCCATTATCTTTGAAGATAATGAAAACAAAGTGTTTTTATGAATGTAATGCCTGTGATGTTGCACCCCATAATGATTTATAGGAATAGGCTTATGAATGTATATATAACATAACTGGAATATGTTTTATGCTACATATGCCATGTAACATCTCCCTGTAACGGTTATGATCTACTGAATCCATTCCTCCTGTTTGTATGCATGAATCATTTTTGTGTTCAAAGTTATGAATATTGGCTGTGTACTTGATTTCTAAGTAGCCTTAGTAAAGCATTTGGTCAGCTTCTTGAGAAAGGAATGTGCAAATTAAGTGCCTAGTCAAGAAACACTGAACGAACAATGGATCTTGGAAGACTTCAATCCACATAAGAAGTCTTCTGGGAGACATTCAAGATAGCATGTGGGCAATGGCTGCTGCCTGTAAAAACTGAGTCATGCATGGACATGTGACTTGCTCAGGTGACGTCAAAACTTCATCTTGGAGCTGGACCTTGCACAGAAGAGAGGAGGGGGTCTCCACTCCCAAGGAAAAGTCTATTTAAGCTCCTGGGAGACCCCTCCATGTTGGTCTTCAGCTGGCTTAAGAGATAACTTCTCCACCCCCAAAGGATACCTGAAAGAAACTGGAACAAAGGACAGTAATCATGGTGATTGCTGGACCCAGACTAGAAGGAGACTAGTCTGTAAAAGGAAGTTTACTGGAATACCGCTGAGGGTGAGGTTTTATCTGCATTCAGTTTTCTTACTGTATTAGGCATAGACTTGTGTGTTCTATTTTATTTTGCTTGGTAATTCACTTTTTCCTGTCTGTTACTGCTTGGAACCACTTAAATCCTACTTTCTGTATTAAATAATAAGTAAAGAGTGATTTTTATTAAACCTAGAGTATGTATTAATACCTGAGGGGGGAGAGGGAAAACAGCTGTGCATCTCTCTCTATCAGTGTTATAGAGGGCGGACAATTTATGAGTTTATCCTGTCTAAGCTTTATATTGGGTAAAACAGATTTATTTGAGGTTTGGACCCCACTGGGAGTTGGGCATCTGAGTGTTTGAGACAGAAACACTTCTTAAGTTGCTTTCAGTTAAGCTTGCAGTTTGTGGGACGTAGTTCAGACCTGGGTCCATGTTTGTGGCTAGCAAGCATGTCTGGCACAACCAGGCAGGGCTCTGGAGGCTCAATCTGGCAGGGAAAGCAGGGGCAGAAGTAGTTTTGGCACATCAGTTGGCAGCCCCAAGGAGGTTTCTGTGATTGAACCCATCACAATGTCATCACTTTGCATGATGCTTTACAAGCAAAGCAGGTGGTTCTGGGGCAAATTTTCTGTTAGACTAGTGCAAACGTGTCCAACCTATGGCCCACCAGACCATTTCATAAGGCCTACAGCCTGCCTCAACACAATACATTAATTGTCAATTTATTAGCATTTTGTTGTCTCGTTTACATCATTTTAGTTTACACAAGTGTGAGAATAGACAATACTGTACATAGAAACAACCTATCTAAATGCATCTAAAAAACAAGATAAACTTAAAATATAAATCAATACAGGTAACTTTAAATCTTATTAAAATATGTAGAATCTCTTCGACCCTCACAATCAGAATTTGGTCCTAGTGCCTGCCCTGAATTGCTTATATTTTTGGCACCAAAGTCAATGGGAGCAGGATCAGGAATGGGTCCTATAGCAGATAATCATAAAAAAGTCAGACACATTTGGGTACGAGTATAGGTGTCGGGGGAGAAGATAACAAAGGGAAAACTTCCCTTCAGTGAGCATCACTTACATTATGTGGCGTTATTTTAAATTTTGCTACCTTTAAACCTGCCAATGTAGACACAACTGCTAGTCTGTAAATTAGCATCAGAACCTTATGCAAGATCTTGTAACAGTAGCCACTGGAGTCAATAACTACTGAGCCCTGCCAGGTGACGGGAGTATAACCTTTTGTAACCTTGATCCATACCAGACGTCTGGGGTTACAAAATACACATCTGTCTCTTTCCAGCACACCTGTGTGCCACACCTTTGTTACAGTTTAGCTGTAAACGAAGGGTACATCTAATACTGCAATGAAAGACTCATTGCACAGCTGCAGCTGGCCAGGGTCAGCTGACTCAGGCTCATGGGGCTCAGGCGTGGGGCTAAAATTTGCAATGTAGAGGTTAGGGTTTGGGCTGGGCCCGGGCTCTGAGACCTCACAAAGGGGGTGGATCTTAGATCCTGGGCTCCAACTTGAGCCCAAACATCTATACTGCAATTCTCTGAGGCTCCGAGACTGGGTTTTTGATTGCAGTGAAGTTACACCCTTAGAGGCAAATAAAACACAGTAGTAAATCGGTTCAATTCCATGAAATTCTAAATTTGGTCCCTTGTACCTACCTCAAATTGTTACCTAATCCTAGATTACATACCAAAATGCTCAGCCTCACCCTCCCCCCCATTAAAAAATACCCTGCCCAGTGATAACCCCAAAATACCCACCCTGCCATCAGGGAGTGCAAACCAATGGCAGAGAGATTAGACAAGATTCCAAACCTAAATAAACTAGGAAAACTTCTTGGGTCTTCCCATCTGGGCTGGGAATCTAACAAGAACAGCATTAGTCATATTTTAGCACTGATCTCTGCAGAACCAAGAGTCATGAAACTAAAACATTAATCATGAAAACGGTTTTGAGTTAAGTTCCGAGTGAAGATTTGAGGGGAATTGTCCTTGTGAGAGATGTTATTTGAAATGATTCACTGATCCCTACTAAGTACCTATTAAGAATTTTCTATAAACAATTTCTACCAAAAATTTTTGCCAAGGAAAACAGGAGTTTTGCATAAACAATTTTTTTTCTTTGAGGAATGCAGAAATCATGAAAAACACCTGATATTTTGTGTCTGAAAAACAAAAAATAGGCAGTAGGTTTCAGCCAAAAATGTTTTAGGTTTTTTCAGTAAATTTTTCAGTTTCTAGTTGCCAAAAACTGGGTGGCAAAAAGTGATTTTTCAGATTTTTGATGAAAAATTGAAATTTTCAACTGGAAATTTAAACAAAACTGATTTTTCTGTCACAATTTTCCATGGGAAAAACCCATAAAATTTCCAACCAACCCTAGTACCTAGCCATGGTTGTTCTAATACAAGTTGAGCTAATCCAGAACTCTTATTCAGAATCTTTTGGAAAGAACTATTGGGGTTGTTCCATCAGCCCACATGTTTCCAATAGATCTATGATCAGTGGACTTTCCAATTAAAGTAGACCCAATGCACTGTATCTATTTTCACGCTATCTTCAGTCTGATGTTATTTCTCCCACTGAAGCTTTTATCTTAAATGAGGGATCATATTTTCCACTGCTAGAGCAATAATCCCCTCACATATTTTGTAATTTAATAACAGAAACAGTGAACATCCATGTTTGTCACAGCCCACAGAACAAACACACTGTAGAGGGCATGTCAGGCCTTTCTTAATCACCTTTCTTAAACACTGCATAATAGTCTGAATCACCAGCCTGCTGGAAGGTAACAAAATGAGAGAACATAACAGCTATTTCATGCCCCAGATTTAACAGCAAATACAGCATAATGTACCCCACTACTAGCAATGTTCCAGTTTTAGGTTCATATTTTGCAGTCTCCTGAAAGAGTCTCAGATTTACTTTTCATGTAATACACACTAGTGAGGCTTGTGAGAGGGAAAGGGCCCCGTAGTCTCTTGCCCCGTAGTCTCTTGTTTTTACTAACACAGATTCAAGTTGTTTGAGAGGCCTATAATCAATGCCCATCAAGCTTGCATGTTACTAATTAAATAGTTAAAAGGTAGTCAGCATATTAGCAGAATATTGCTATTCCATATTTTAAGAGTAGTTTAGCATAGATAAAGTGTGTATCTGCTTTCTATACTTAGTTTAGCAGGATAAAGGTCTATATGGAATTTCCCTAATAACCCAAGCTCATGTACTAGCAGCTTGCTTTAATCATTATGTAGTTAAGAATAAATGTCTAATTACTAAAATATAAAATGATTTTTCAGCATATAAGCCATCTGGCCGGAATTGGGAAACTGGACTCAGGTCACAAGGACCCAAAATAGGCCTGTCTAGCCTGCCAAATGTAACCGCAAGTAGGGGTGTCTGATTAGTCAAGGCCGCCTGACAATCAGGGGACTATCTATGCGGAAATAGAAAATTAAGTACTTGCAATTTTAGGGAGTTTTGTGCCATATAAGGCAATTAATTAATTGTTTGTGCAATGTAAGCCATATGATTAGCCAAATAAGGTATAACCAATGACTTAATGAAATATGCTAATTTGAGGTTTTAAACTATATAAGCAAAGACATAATCATGTACGGGAGGTCAGCTTAACCCTTGCTAGGGAATACGCTGGCCTCCGCTTGTGCACAAGTGTATATGCAATAAAGGTGCCTCCGGCTGTCTGATCAAATCACAGAGGTGGTCTTCTTTTCCACAACACTTGTGATGTGACTCTGCTGAATTGATCGCTAAATGACTGCCAAACCAACTGAAGGCACTCAGCATCTCATCCCAAGTCCTACGATGAATTCTACTCTTACAAAACTGACACGCTGGGCCCCACTGGAAGGTGAAAAATAGCTTTGGCCAGCCCTGATTCTGAGGAGTGCTGTTGACTTCAATTGGATTTAATCCTGTTGAGCAGTTTTGGCTGGAAGTGGCCTAAATTACAGAGGATTGGCCCTTGAGTTATCTACATCATTTGGGTAGGGAAGTAAAGCTACTGTTGGAAGGTCAGGAATTGTAAACCAAGTTGCAGGGGAAATGGATCAAGTTCTTGAAAATGGGGGTGACAGGATCTGGAGTATCCCCTCCCCTACCCTCCTCAGCTTTATTTGAAACATCTGCTTTTGGGTACATAGTAGATTCCCAGAGTTATGAACACCAGAGTTACAAAATTGATCAGTTACATCACCCACCTCATTTGGAACTGGAAGTATGCAATCAGGCAGCAGAGACCAAAAAAGAGCAAATACAGTACAGTACTGTGTTAAATGTAAACTATTAAAAATAAAGGTACTGTTTAAAAAAAAAGACTTGACATGTTAAGAAAACTGTTTCTATGCTTGTTTCATTTAAATTAACATGGTTAAAAACAGCATTTTTCTTCTGCCTTGCCCAACAAAGTTTGAAAGCTGTATTAAGTCAATGTTCAGTTGTAAATTTCTGAAAGAACAATCATAACATTTTGTTCAGAGTTACAAAAAACCTTCATTTCCAATGTGTTCATAACTCTGATGTTCTACTCTACTTTGGTGTGTTCCATAGGAAAAATACCAAATCAAAACTTTGTTAGAAGTATACTCATCAATCAGGTTCTTTTCCCCCACCCCAATTCCATTCTCCCTAAATTCCACGTCATTTCTTAGAGCAGAAAGCTTTGATCACTTTCAGCCCCGATTCAGTAAATATTCAATCTTTCATTTCCCTCCCCAAAACCAAATGTCATCCTTTTCTCTCCTCACTTGACCTCAAATCTAATTTAATTTCTAGCCCCCCATACACACGCCCTTCCAATCTAGTTCCAATTCTTTACTTCTACCAAACACCTCTTTATAGCTGATCCGGTCATCATCTTATCCAGTTCCTTGATTGCTCACTCAAACTTCCACCTGCCCTGGGAGTGGGTAGGTTTCTGGGGACTGTAAAATCCTATCCTGGGACTAGTGTATGAATTACATCAATCCATTCATTATGGAGAGGAACAGTAACATTAGACAAGCTATCTTTCTTTGCTTTTCCTCTTCATCTCTGCCCCCCAGTATCCCCCCCCCACACACACACCTGTTAATGCTGGCCTATTTAAAGCACAGGTCAGGGTTCAGTGTGGCTTGATTGTAATATCGGAGGTGATACAACTTCTGTCTCCTCCTCCCTCCATCTTCTTTTCAATATGCTGCCTCCCTAACAACAGCTGGTGGTTGGGCGGTTGCATTTTTCTAATATCTTCTCTATTTGGCCTGAGAGATCAATGGTAAAACAACCAATCCTCCCTCTTTTCCCTCTTCTCATCCTCCTCTCCCCATCATTGTTCCTTCTAGTCTCCTTGGTAGGAGTTTGACAATAGAGTAAATCAAGACCCACCCTTCCTCTTTCTTTATTCCTCCCCCTAACCCACAGTGGGAATGTGACATCTGAAATGACATTACCCCTTGAAGTGATTTTGTCCAAGATTGTACAAGCACAGATTAGCAGAGAGAGAGGAACTGAAGTGATTTTGTCCAAGATTGTACAAGCACAGATTAGCAGAGAGAGAGGAACTGAACTGAGTTCTCGTGCCTCACACCTCTGAACTGGATCCTAAAAGAAGCTGGTTCAAGTCTGGCATCAGAGGTAAGGCACGCTCTTGGATGATTTTGTGACCCATATGTAAAGCCAGCAGAACACGAAGTGCACTTCATTTTTAAAAATCTAGAAGATACAGTACAATTACAGATTGCTGTCTCTGGGATGTCACCACTACCTAAACCAAAACTGATATGGAAAAGGCAGAGCTGGAGCTACGAAATGATATAAATTAGTTCTTGTATTTTGTCCATGATAAAACAATAATACTTTGCACTTATATAGCACTTCTCACTCAGAGAGCTCAAAACTCTTTCTGAACACGAGACCAATTTCACAGATAGAGAAACTGAGACAAAAGAGATAAAAGTGACTCGAAGGTGACATTGGCAGTCAGTGAGAAAGCAGGGAATGCATCCCAAGTCTCCCAACACACTCTTGTATTCTGTCCACCAGGCCACTTATTTGTAGTGATTTCCTTTTGCAGGCAGCATGTGTGGTTCCTGCTGTGCAGTGTGCTATGCTATGCAGAAATAGGGATGTCTGCCTCTGTATCGGTTTTCTAATGTCTGTCCATAGAGTTGTTGCATGCCCCCATTTCATTGTTTGTCTTTGTCTTCCTTAGAGATCAAAACTACTGCGAATAGCAAAATAAACTCCCAAGAATAAGGATAATACTGGAAATGTCAGCCCTACAATGGCCCATTGTTGGACTAATCCCTCCCCCTTCTTCTTCCACTTCCTGCATAGGAAAATAGGAAATTGCTTTCTGACTTCCAGAGTGAGATGGAATGGATGAGGCGGCTACAAGACATTACACCCATTATGGGATTTGAACATTTTCTGATGAAACTGTATGCAGTTTAATGGCGCCTAAAGTAATATACATTAGAATAATTTAAAAGTGAACAGAGATTAGCTGTAAAGCATTGTTGTGTCACAGAAGCACTTTAGTCCTTGGTTAAAATATATTCTGAAATGTTTAAAAAGCTGGAAATATTAGCAGAGTGTACATGAAAAAAACCCTCATTTACTAATTTACTGTAATGACTACATGAGCCTAAATGATGGTTCATTTAGCCCATGGAGAGAGTGGAATGTGATGGCCCAGAGCTGTTGAAACACTGAAGATCTGCCACACAAAAAGCCAACATTACCTGAGCTGAAGCCAGCTTCCCCTGTTTGTCACTCACAGATAGACTGCAGTTGTAATTCATGTCATTTTATGATGTTTCATGGAACATTTGGTCATTAGTACATTTATGATGCAATGAAATAGATCATAAAGTGTTGTAAATTGTTGTGAACAAAAGCCATGTTCCCACTTGCAATGGATACTTTAGACTCAATCAATATGTTGGTGGGCCGAATTGAAACTCAAGTTGAATCTATATATTTTACTTTTTATTCACCTAGTGACAAAGTCCATATCTCCAACCTCCTTCTCCCTTCCCTCCCCCACTCCTCCCATGGACTGAAAAAGAGCAGGCTTGTCATGAGGCCTACTGGTCTTTTCCTATTCAATCCCTCAAATCCATACTGGAAGCTTGGAGGAATTTGAAAAGTGTTTCAAATGTGAGAATAGCTAAATGGGCATTTTTTTCATCTTGTGAAGTGCACGAAAATGCTGAGGAAAATGAATCTTAATCACCATATAAACATATACTTAATGACTGATATTTAAAGCGGGATCAGAGGTGTGACTGCATTATATACCTAAGTTAGGTTTGATTTAGTTGACTCCAAAACAATAGCAGTGACGCCAGAAGGGATGCTGAGTTGATGGCCCAGACTGCCACCTGTGCTGTCACAGCTTCACTGATGCTACTGTTATTTGCGCTAGTTAGATCAAAGCTACCCCAGGTATGTCTATAGGTGCTGTGATCACACCTTGGGTTTCACCATAGACACACCCTAAAACTGACAAGTGTGAGCCAAAGAGTTCTTTTTTTTTTTTTTAAAGAACAAACGTGCTTATGCTAAGGAGTTAATGCCTCTCCATTCCTCTATTTTCAACCCACAGGAGTGGGGAGCCATAAAATAGCTAAAATTCATCTTTGTCCCTTACCCTATTATACTTGTGCCAAGCTGTGAGTAGCTGGTCTGGAGGACCTGGGGTTTAATGTACACACATTAAGGGTACACCTAAGGAAATGCACTCCTCATGCGCACAAAACTAATTCTGCTTTATAGTCAACTGTCTAGTCCTTTCAGTTCCTCTCTTGCTCAGACATCGTTCATAATATTTTGGGAAACCCAGGATCTGGGAATCCGTCTGTTCCTGTTTTATCTTCCACCAAAATGCTTCCAGGTGAAGTAGAATGCATGGCAGAATTTGGAACCAGGACATCCTAAGTTCCTGTCTCACTCTTTTCTTCCACTGATCATTCTAATAATTGAGGGCACTTCAAAAAACTTAAGTGAGGCCTCATTAAACCGCCAAGGAATAGGGAAGGCATATTATCACCATTCCTATTTTATAGATGAGTTTTATAGATGGGTGAGCCATAGAAAGCTTGAGTAACTTGTCAGTCAGGAAATTTCTGGTCAACTTGACAACAAGACACAAATCATTGTTGTGGCAGACGTATGTCCTAGCCACACACTCAGCCTTTAAGGCTAGAAGGGACTATCATGATCATCTTCTCTGACCTCCAGCACACCACAGGCCACAGAACCTCACTCATCCACTCCTGCAATAGGCCTATAACCTCTGGCTAAGTTACTGAAGTCCTCAAATCATGATTTAAAGACTTCAAGTTACGGAGAATCCACCATTTATTCTAGTTCAAACCAGTGAGTGACTCGTACCCCACACTGTAGAAAAAGACCAAAAAAAACCCTAGGGTTTTTCCAAATCTGACTTGGGGGAAAATTCCTCCTGGACCCAAAATATGGTGACTATATTGTCTCTCGAAATAACTGCTTCAAATCTCTCTACATACTGCAGCTGTGTCACCTGTACCTCACGGTTCACAGTGCCTACTCACATTTTTAAAGGACTCAGATCTACAGAAGATAAAGCAGAATGTAAATGCAAAGTATTATTCTTATCAGACGTATTTTTCAGATGGGGTAATTAACACTACAGCTGACTGGAAAAGGGAATTTCCCTTATGCAAAAACATCTGTCCAGGATGCAAAATTCTGAAACATTCTATTCTGAGAGAACAAACAGATTTTTTCACATCCATCCTTGCTGCCCATCACCCAAGGCGGCTGCCTCCTGAAGAGCTGTGGAGGACAGGGGGGGCAGCTGCTCCAGGAAGTCAGGCATCCTGCTTCCTGGGCAGCTGCCTCCAAAGAGCCTTTTGCCAGGGGAATCAGGAAACCCAGGAAGCAATTGTTCAGGGATTTGGGGAACCAGCTCCACAAGCCGCTGCCTCTTACTGCCCAACATCCCAGGAAGGCAGTTGTGTGGGGAGCTGGGCAGCTCGGGACCTGGGCTGGCCACCCTGCCTGGGTTCTGTCACAAACATTGTCAGAATCAACACATTCCTATGCAATGTTTTAATTAAGCTGAATTAGCATTTTCCAAGGGGAAAAGTTGGAAAAGTTTCAACCAGCTAATTAACACACAAAAAAGTTCAGTGACTTGGCGGTGAGATCCTGAGTGGTATTTTCAAAGGCACTCACCACTGACCTCTTGAAAATCCTGCTCTCTGTTCTGAGTTGGCTTTAAAACAAAGTTCTAATTCTGGGCCTATCATTTTCTTGATGTGTGACACTGACTAAGTCACTTTGCCTCTGTTAATTCATCTGCCAAAAGGGGCTATTCACATATCGCCCACCTTTATGAAGGGTTTATGGTGAAATAATTTTGTGTGTAAGTGAGGCACTGTGGGTTGCTGGTTAGGCATTGATCCAGAGGCAAGAGTACTAGGCAATTATTTACTCTTTGACCTTGGGCAAAAATCAGGTAAACTCCCTTTCTCCTTATCTGTAAAACAGGAATAATACTTATCTATCTACTTCACTGGGGTAACATTAGGGATGTTTGCAAACTTCTTTGAAAAGCTAAAGGTATATCATATGGAATAATTAAATTAGTCTCCTCTGTCCTTTGTAGCTTGGGAGATGACTGAGCATGTATCCCTCCCTCTATCCTAGGCCAACTGCTCCCCACAGAGCCCCAGGAAGAGAAGGAGATACTCTGTGATTAGAGAAAATGACATGGTGAAATGTTTGGCAAAAACATTTTCTGCAGAGGAAGAAACGAACTGAGAGAAAAGGTACCCAAAGTAGTGGAGTTTTTCCAGGGCAAGTTTCAGATAAGTCTCGTTGGAGCCACTGATTAAAATGAAGGCAGTTGGTGGAGAGATCATCTTCCTTGAGGCAGATACTGTCCACATAAATTTCTAAAAATACATCATTGTTCTTTTAAAATCAAGTGAGTCAGTCACTTCACACCTTTCCATTCATAGGCACTGATCCTGCAAAGACTTATGCACGTGCTTAACTTCACTCACTCTGAATAGTCCCACTGACTTCAATAAGACTCTTCTGTGTGTGTGAAATTATGCATGTTGCATACCTGTCTATAAGGGGGAAGCCTTAATTATTAAGCATGATACTTCCATAGTATTCCACTAAGTGTCTATACAGCATGTGCATATGTATGTGCATCCATATACAAATGCATAAAGTGTAGACAGACATTATGCCAGTTTTAATCACTCATTCAACACTAGTTCAAATCCACATTGCTAGAGAAATAGAGGCAGTATTAGAATTTATAAGTACTATCAGAGGGAATGTAAAAACAAAAACAAAAAAAACACATTATATCTTTCCACAACACCAATTTTAAGAAGCTGCTTCATATATTGCTTAAAAAAAAAAATAGTCAATACTTTTAGATAATTTTTCCCACAAAGAAATGGGAGTAAACAAACTCTTTGCAATCATCCTTAATTCCATTGCTGGCCCTGCCTACATAAGGTGATCACAATATGCTGGTAGGTAGCAGATTGCTGTCTGGCACCCCTTTAACATTTGTCCATGGAGGACAGCGAATGATACGCCCTGGTCTCATTTAGCAAGTGACACATGGAGATGCATAGAGGATCTCTGATGGTGATATTGCCATTGGATGTACACCATTATGTCTGTATCACTGTTAACATTTGGCATGAACATCATATAGAGAAAGAGCTGATTGTGATGTCTTCTTTTTTGCCATGAGAGAGTGAGCTAATTATGATCTGGTTTTAATTATAGACAACAATTATGTGCAAATGTCACACAGTACAATGGGGATGATATCTCTGACATGCCAATAAACACACAGCACCAATTAGTATTCCTTTGACTTAGTTGTTTCACAAATAGAGCAGGAGAAGAAAAGGCTGTTCTTCCCACCTTCCTGTCCTTCTCCCAGCTCCCTCCCTAAGCATTAATAGCTCACTGATTAATCACAGTTTACTCAGCGCTGCTGCAAACAGTGGACAAAACAATAATAATCCCTTTGCCTTATCTAGGGCTTTTCATCAGTAGTTCTTAACACACTTTACAAAGACAAGGTTATTGCAGGGGGAACTGTGTCAAAGGGAAATGAAGGCATTAGCCCACGGTCACACTGTAGGTCAGTGACAGGAATAGAACTCAGGCCTTGAAATTCCTAACCCCGTGGCACTAAAGCTATGCTTCCTCCCATGCTATGATCTATAAACTTAGTACAACAGAGAGTAAAACAGGCTCTACCTCTGAGTTGTATTGAGTAACTGATGGCCATAAAAAGTAGTCAAACGTGGGGGAAAAAAAGACTAACATTTAAAAAATAATGAGCTATCTGGTTAAAGTTTGTCATTAAAAAACACATTTGTGTAGATTATGTGAATCTTCCATTTTTGGTTTAGTGTTTGGGGTTTGCTGGTTTGATTTGTTTGGGACTTTTAAGTGAACTTTCAAAGCAAATCCAGGAGCCAGAGTCCTGACTATTCAGGTTTGAGAAGCAGGATCTGTCATAGTCTTTGTGGAGCATTCATAAATAACCACAGAACTCATGCAAAAGGAGCTATGAAAAAATTGGCCAAATTATTCATTTGGTTGGATGACTACCACTGTCCACAGAATAAAGAAATGGGGGAGGGAGGGGAAGAACCGTATGTTATCTTCTTACAAATGCTGGATGATGCTTTTGTTTTTCCTGCCTCTTTTCTGAAAGCTTCCACAGCCATATTTTCTAACCACTTTTAAGTATGGTTTGTATTAAGTAACTGATAATAGAAAGCTATTTTAAAATAATAGGATTTTTTTGTGTAGCAACTCAGAGAAATGTGAAGAAAAAGGAATGTCGTTAAAGTAAAATGACCAAAGAATGGAATGCAGCAAGTAAAGTTCAATTTCTTCTTCATCTATCTCTGTGGAATATTTAAGGGGTTGGAGGTTTTGTTTTTGTTTTTTCGTTAAAAAAAATCTGTTGTTCTAATCACCTCAAATCTTTTCCCATTCAAACTCTGATGCAAAAATTTCTCTCAGTGCAGCTGCTCACCACTATATCCGCCACTGTTTGGTTACTTCAAAGATAAGAGGAGACAAACTTTGGCCCTTATCCTGCAGTCTCACCAAGAGACCATCTTGGTCATCTAGTTTGACTTTATGCATGTCACAGGCCATAGAACCTCACCCACCCACTCATGTGATAGACCCTTAACTTCTGGCTGAGTTACTGAAGTCCTGAAATCATGATTTACAGACTTCAAGTTACAGAGAATCCACAATTTATTTTAATTCAAACCAGAATTAGAACCATGCCTCATGTTGTAGAGAACAGCAAAAATTCCCCAGGGTGTCAGCCAATCTGACCTGGGGAAAAATTCCTTCCCAACCCCAAATATAGTCATCAGTTGGACTCTGAGCACATCAGCAAAACTCAGCAACCAGACACTGTCATAACTCAGAGCCTTCTCCATCTAGTGTACCCTTTCCAGCCTTTTGGGATATTTGCTACTAGCAGTTGCCGATGGAGTGTATGTCATCGTAGGCAATCTAATCATAATTTGTGATAATCTATGAATGTATCAAGATCAGTCTTCAAGCCAATTACATCTTTTGCCCCCACTGCTTCAGTATTTTACTCCTCTGATGGTTAGAAACCTTTTCAAATTTCAAGCCTAAACTTGTTGACAGGGCCGCCCAGAGGATTCAGGGGGCCTGGGGAAAAAGAAATTTCAGAGGCCCCTTCCATAAAAAAAATTGCAATACTATATTCTTGTGGAGGCCCTGTGGAGCCCGGCAAAAATTGCCCCACTTGCTACCCCTCCGCCCCGCCATAGGCAGCCCTGGGAAAAATAAACCTTCTGCATCTAGGCACAAACCCAGTTTTGAGAAAACTTCTTTACAAGGTATCACTGGTTCTCCAGCAACAGCTAGTGCTAAAAGGCACTAAGCTCATTAAAAGGGCCTGGACAAATATTTCTGTCAAAACTTTTTCTGGATCGAAAACTAGGGGTTTATAAAAAGCAGAACAAAATCACGACAATGTCTGCTTTCCTTCAAAATTTGTTGTGCTTTTTTTAATTGAAAAGCTGAAATTAAGTTCTGCCAAAACCTGAATATGCGTGTGGCCAAATATTTGCTGCCTGTTGTGTTTGATTGTTTAAAGAAACAATAAAAAATTCTGCTTAAAAATATCCCAAACTTTTGAACCACCTCACGCTTGTGACACAAACGCCTGAGCCCATCCAGTCAGAGATTTTTCCAAGTTTCTGATACTCTGCTGGGTTCCTTGATTCATATCTGTCTCCATAACTTTGGTTCATTTAGGTTAGACATAAGAACAGCCATACTGGGTCAAACCAAAGGTTCATCCAGCCCAGTATCCCTGTTTACTGAAAATGGCCAATGCCAAGCGCCTCAGAGGGAGTAAACTAACAGGCAATGATCAAGTGCTCTCTCTCCTGCCATCCATCTCCACCCTCTGACAACAGAGGCTAGGACATCATTCTCAAACTGGGGGTCAGGATCCCTAGGGGGTTCACAAGGTTATTACTGGGGGTCGCAAGCTGTCAGCCTCCAACCTCAAACCCTGTTTTGCCTCCAGCATTTATAATAGTGTTAAATATATAAAAGTTATTTTAATTAATAAGTGGGGGTCTCACTTAGAGGTTTGCTATGTGAAAGAGTCACCAGTAAAAAGTTTGAGAACCACTGAATTAACCCTCTGGAGCCTCAGGAATGCAGGGGATGGGTGGGGGTCTGCCTTGGTAGAGTTGGGATGGATATTGCTCTCTCATGTGATCCTCCCCAGTGGCTAATTTAAATAAAGCTACCCTCCCTGACATGAATCTCCCTATGGCACTGAAATTAAATATAGACTAATAATTTGGCATTTTTAGAAGTGAAAAGGGATGGTAGCTCTAATGGAAAGCTAACAGCTTGGCTCTTTTGCAAGCCTCAAACTGCTGAATGAGCTTTAGGGTAGGGAAGGCTGTGCTCCCGAAACAGCCTGACCCTGCTCCCTATCTGACTCCCAACTACTTGTTTCCTCCTGACTGCCCCCCTCAGAATCCCCAACCCCATCCTGCCTTGTGTCCGCCCACCACCACCCCGGACCCCACCTTTGCTCCCTGTCCCCTGACTGCCCCGACACCTATCCATCCCCCCCTCCGAGTCTTGACAATCCCAGTGCCCACAATCCAACCCCCCCATTCCCTGTCCCCTGACCGCCCCCAACCTCTGCCCCTCCCGTGCCCTGACTGCCCCTGGGAACTTCTGCCCCTTAGCCAACCCCCCCAGCCCCTTACCCCTCGTTCCCCCCTCTCCTAGAGCCTCAGCACATCCAGAAGCTTCCCTGAATGGCGGTGCCCCTGAGCAGAGGGAGCTGAACTCAGCCTGGAGCTCACAGCCTCGCCTCCTTACCACATGGCTCTGAGCGGGGTGGAGCTTAGGGTCCCCACTGGAGCCATGCTGCTCCGCTGTTCAGGGACGCTCCTGGATGAGCTGAGGCTCCGGGAGAGGGGTGGAGATGGAGATGGGGTTGGGTCAGGCTGGGGCCGGGGCGGGAACCTCAGCCACTCTCATGGGGGACCCTAAGGAGGCCGGGGCCTGGGGCAAATTGCCCCATTTGCCCCCTCCCTCTGGGTGGCCCTGCTTGTTGATGGCCAATTTACATCCAATTGTTCTTGAGCCAGCATTGGCCCTTAACTTAAATAACTCCTCTTCCTTCCTGGTATTTATCCCTCTCATGAATTTAGAGAGAGAAATATCTCTCTTTAGCTTCCTTTGGTTAATCTAAAAATTCCTTGAGCCTCCTTTTGGAAGGTAAGTCTTCCATTCCTCTGATTATATGAGTAGTCCCTCTCTGCACCTTTTCTTTTTTTGAATTTGTCCTTCTTAAACACAGGAGACTACACCAGAACTGTACTCCAGATGAGGTCTCAACAAGTGCCTTGCCTTCCCTACCTCTACTGGAAACATCTTGCCTGATGCAGGAGCACTGAAACCTGTGTAGAAGTGGGGAGGCCACCGTGCGACAACTGTGGCCCCACTCCCTGCTCCATCTCTCCCTCTCAGGGCCCTGGCCAGGCCAGAAACCAGAACCAGGACCTGATAATAGCCACCCAGAGAGTCCAGTGCCCCGTGGAGAGCCTTGGACCCTCCACCTGCCCTAAGTGGAGTGCCCGAAAGCAGCCCCCGGCCTGTGTCCCCACGCCCCCAGGGCACACTTACCCACCTTATCTCCCCTGCCATGAAGCACAGTCCCTGCCACCTTTGCTCAATGCTTGGCTGAGGCTACTATACTCAGGTTAAAAAGTGGGGGATCATGTGTATCTCCCTCTCCAAGTTCCACTGCCTCTAGCTTGATGTATCCTAGGACTGCATTAACCTTTTTCATGGCCGTATCACATTGGTGACTCACTCTTTCTGTGATCAATCAATACACTTAGGTCTTTCTCCTCCTTTGTCGCTTCCATCTGATAAGGTCCCAAAAAATAGCAAAAATTGTTGTTGTTAGTCCCTAAATGCACAATCTTGCATTCTGCACTATTAAATTTCAGCCTATTTCTATTACTCCAGTTCTCAAGGTCATCCAGATCTTCTTGTGTAATATTCTGGTCCTCTTCCATATTGGCAATACCTCCCAACTTTGTGTCATCTACCTATTTTATTAGCACACACTCATTTTTTGTGCCAAGGTCATTAATGAAAATGCTAAATAAGATAGGTCCCAAAACTGATTCCTGAGGAACTCCACTACTAGCCTCCCTCCAGCCTGACAGTTCACCTTTCAGTACGACCCACTGTAGTGTCCCTTTAACCAGTTCCTTATCCACTTTTCAATTCTTATATTAATCTCCATCTTCTCCAATTTAACTAATAATTTCCCAGGTGGAATTTTATCAAATACCTTACTGAAATCCAGGTAGATTAGACCTACTGCATTTACTCTTCTAAAAACTCAAGTTATCTTCTTAAAGAAAAAGATGAAGTTGGTCTGGCATGATCTAAGTTTTGTAAAACAATATTGTATTTTATCCCAATTACTATTTACTTCTACATCTTTTTAACTACTTTCTCTTTCAGAATTTGTTCCAAGACTTTGCATACAATTGAGGTCAAATTAATGGGCAGGCAGTTTCCTGGATCACTTTTTTTCCTTTCTTAAAAATAGGCATTATATTAGTAATTCTCCAGTCATAGGGTCTGACCCCCGAGTTTACAGATTCATTAAAAAGCCTTGCTATGGGGCTTGCAATTTCAAATGCCAATTCCTCTAATATTCTTGGATGGAAATTATCCAGCCCATCTCTTAGCCCCCCATTTGGTCTATGCTGTTTGAATCATAGAAGATAGGGTTGGAAGAGACCTCAGGAGGACATCTAGTCCAACCCCTTGCTCAAAGCAGGACCAATACCAATTAAATCATCCCAGCCAGGGCTTTGTCAAGTTTGGCTTTGAGTTTGTCTTCCACCTCGAATGTGGTAATTTCTACATCCACATTCTCATTTCCATCCACCCTGCCACTATCCCTAAACTCATCATTACCCTTATTAAAAACTATGGCAAAATATTCATTTAGATGTTGAGCCATGCTTACATTATCTTTAATTTCCATCCCATCCTGACTGGTTAGTGGTCACACATTTTCTTTCCTTGTTTTCTTTTTAGTTATAAGGCTATACAGTTTTTGATGTTTGCAAATTTCTCTTCAAATTCCGCCCCTCTCCTCACCACCCCCAACACACAAACAAACACAATTTCTATTAACAATCTTCCCCAATAGGGGAAAAATAGTACAATCAGATCGGAATTAAATCCAAGAACATTTTTGAGCAAGTCACTTCACTTTTCTGTATCAGTTTTCCTTTTTCCACTGTGTCTGTCTTGTACATTTAGACGGTGAGCAATTTGGGACAGTGACCATCTCTTAATTTGTGTTTGTACAGTGCCTAGTACAATATGGCCCTGATTTCAGCTAGGGTCTCTAGGTGCTACCGTAATACAAATAAATAAGAGGTGTATTGCAAACAAAATACAGGCCAATGAAAAGGGTATTTTCTTGCTGCATAGCTTCCATGGAAGGGGAAGCTCAGGAATTTCTGTTGGATAAGAACATGTTTCAAAAGTGCCTGTTTGAACAAACTTCTTCCCCGCTGGTTCGTCGGACAACAGAAGCCTGTTCTTAACTTTGTCCTTAATGTTTGCCGATAAGCAAGTCTTCCTGTATTCAGTGCTTTTCATAAAAGGCATGTTTAAGATCAATGAGCTTGCAGATTTATAACAATCTAGCGAGGTACTTCCATTTAACTATCTGTGTAATAGGCATAACATACTATTTAAATCCTCCCACAAGGTAGACGAAATAATTAATTGTAAGGCTCTGAGGTTAAAGTCACTAATATATGTACTAGGATGGGTCTTAGTAGAGAGAGCTGTGTGTTCTGGTGGTTTGAACACAACAGATTAGGAACCATAAACTCCTGAGTTCTAATGCTAAGCCTAACATTGACTTCCTCTATGACCTTAGCCAAGTCATGTGTCTGCTCTGCCTCAGTTTCCTCATCTGTGAAGTGGGGATAATAACCCATTTCTCACAAGTGTCACAGGATGAGTGAGTAGTTAACATTCATAAAGTTCTTGCACTATGTGAAACAGTCACCACTTTCCACAATGCGGCATCTGAGATTGCAGCAATTCCCAATGCTGACAATAGGAAACAACTGTGCTAGTTCAGTCCCCAGTGTGCTAAGTGTGGATGAATGCCGAGTTTTTAATGATGAATACTGCAAGTGCTAAGAAGGCCAACTATTAGTTACACAAGGGGCTTATTGTATCAGCCATGGGTTTTGCAGCTTCTGAAAACTGCCATCTGAAAACTATAATCTGAGCCTGAATCAGTGCAGTCAACCTACCTAATGATATATAGCCTAATACTCCATGTTGTAGTTTCCAAAAGATAAGCAATATGCACACATCTTTTCAGAGTCCCTAATTTGCCTCACAGAGTCCTAGGCAAGTCTCTGATGCACTCATTTCAAACCCTGTCAGCTATTTTCAATTCAGATTCATTGCTCACCTGAATTCCAGAGACTACATGTCAGATGGAGGATCAAGAGAGAGATCTGTGGAAAAGGAAACCAGCTATACAAAACTTCCCTTATTCCTTAATAAGAAACAGCATCACATCTCTGTGCAGAGGTGGAGGTGTTTGCCTTCATCGGTGGCTCTATAATGTCAAAGAAAAGTGAATGTGGAAGCAGAGAACAAACAAATAAAATCCCTCATACAACTTCAATCTTGTACCCATAACACTGAACACTAGCTGAAAATGTGCTGGGCACAGAGGGCCTGGTTCAAAGCTACTTGAAGTCCATGGGAGTCTTTCCATTAACTTTAATTGGCTTTGGATCTTGACCAGATAGAGTTCTGCAGCAGTAACAAAAAAGCCAGTTTACATAAACTTGTAACACTTATGCACAATAGTGTGGCGTAAGTGCAGAATTTAATCTGAACTTTCAATTTTCTTGCTGTTATTATTTTAAGTCAAACCATTAATATTGTTTCATTGTATTTTTGAGAGATTTGATACAGGTCTTTCATCATATCAATGGACTCATTAAGATTTAGGGAGATGTCTTACACTGTTGTTGTTAATATTCATTCATATCATATACTACATTGCCTACTTCACAATTTTTTTTTATTATTAGTCAGGCTTTATTATTTGGTCTTTGAGAAACTGATGAAGGATGGATGTGCCAAATGAGATGTATAATGGATTGACACATATTGTGTCAAAATAAAGATGCATTTAATATCTTCAAACTGTGGACTGGTAACTTCATACATCTATCATTTTCCAAAAGCCACATTTGTAGACTCCTTTGTTATTGTGTTGGCTTTTTATTTAGGATAAGATTATTTTTCTACCCGTTTTTGTTTGGTCATTTTTCTAAATTAATATATCAAAAAATATAGGAGGTGCTTGTCGGAAAACTGACAAATGGTTTATAGCCCTTTGTACTTTTGTCTCTACATTTACTTAAGAAACATTTTTGGTATGATACATAGAAATTTCATTGTATAACTCCGATTAATGTTAAAGGGAATCATGGAAAAATTTCTACACAGTGCACTGAAAATTTAACCCTAGCATGAGTTGGGGAAACAGTCCTTTTCATTTTTAAGTAACATGAAAGTTTGAGAGACTTTTAAGGGAGATGCCATTGAGACCATACTAATCTACAGTCCTACTGCATCTGGTGGACAATCTTGATTTCATGGAAGAAAACATCAGAAAGTTAGAAACGTGCAAAATTTGTTCCACAGATTAAATTTAGTCCAAGTAAAGAGACACTGAGATACTGAAAAGAGTAAATGAAAAATGACATTCCTTAGTAATAAGATAAGATGAGATTTCATTTTTAAGACAAAAGTAAGGGTCACTAGATCACCTACTCTTCTCCTTTGCTAGACTACATTCTTTTTATGGCAGGGGATAGTTTTCTGAATTATCTGCAGATAACGTAAATCTGCACAAAAACAACAGGCTCTGATTTTCTGATCCAAAATTGAAATCGGAAGTATTAAGAGGGGATAAATTTCCTCCTTTCCTTTCCTCCTTCCAAAATGGAAAACAAAGAATTCACCTGAAGAAAAGGTGGTGAGAAAAATGCTTCATTTGAGCCATCATTGGATACACGTCTGAAATCAAAAGCTTTTCCAATTCTGGTACTGAAAACCAAATTTTTGTCTTATTTATGGCAATTTATATGCACATACCACTGAAAGCAATGGAGCCACTTCTGATTTATAACCATGTAAGAGATCAAAACCCGGTCCTAATGCACTCTTGGTAGAAATGTTCTTAATCTGAATGCAAGGCAGTCCAGATGAGTCATTTCCTGTAACAAGTCTGTGAATCTACTACTTCTTTGGACAGGTAATTATTGATGTTAACTCAATCCCCAACATATTGTGCTGATACGTCTACCAGTGAAACGTCGTGTGACTAGAAAACAATTAAAAAGCCAATCACACTACAAATGTTGCAGCCACATGCTTCTTAATGCCTATCTTAATAAAAATATCTATATAGCACTTCTATCACCCCATGGAAATGCCTCATACAAATCACAATGCTCTCCAGTAACTCACGTAGCACTGAAAGTCAGATGCCTGCAAAAAACTCAGGTAATCCCTTAATATCTGGAAACAGGTTGGCTGAGGTCAGCACATATATACATACAAGGCCAGATTTTGAAAGAGAACTTCCATGTTTGAGGACATGATTTTGTCCCCAAAAGTGAATTACGCCCATACTTTTGCCCTCACAAGCTATTTGTGCTTTTCTGAGCATTTCATTGTGGATACAAAACTGTGCCACAAAAATGGAGGCTAAAGTTGAATACTCGGGGCTCACTTTTAGGCCCTTACTGACATTTTGGGCCTTTCTAGAAAAATGGCTGCAGGAACCAGGCTGTTCCTGAATAGGGAACAGATGGGAGAGAGATTGCCAGCACAGTGTGTAACAAGGGCAGTAGTGCCTGGAGCTATTTGAGACTGGCATGGAGCAGCCATCTCTGCTACATCAACAGCCAGCATTGATCTGAATGAGAACACCACCTCAAGCAGTAACGGTCAAGGAACAAGAGCAGCCTAGTAATTATTTGATTACAGAAAGGAAAATATCACTTATGGAGCAAGATGTCCTCACTGAACTGAGAAACAAAGGCATACTGGCCTCTGTAGGAGTCAATTTTAAAAAGCTTCAATATTTGCTTTTCAGACACCGTGAGATACCCAGTGGTAATAAGCTCTTCTTGCTCTTGGCAATTGCTAGAAATGTTATATTCAACTGATGCAATGCAGGGTCCTTTTTCCAAGAAAATGTACCATCTTTTATCTCTGGAGCCCAAGTCAAAATACTGAGCTAGTCAAACTAAGAGGTCATACTGTATGTCTGCTCAGTCCACAGCAGAACTGAGAATAATCTTAAGCCCCTCACAAAGCCTCCAAAGTCGCTTTTCTTGCTATCCAAAAGCCCCACACCAATAAGCCCAGCCTCCAGCCAGTTTGTGCTGAAAAGAAATGAAAAGAGACAGAGCCTAATCACTGTGAGGATAGTGTGGAAACAGATCTGCTGCCTCATTTATGGACAGTACATTCACAACACAACAAGTACCGTGATGCGGCAAGGCCAGATGGCTACAGTAAAGTACTGAGAAACAGGTATGTTAGCCCCAGGCTAAACAAATCCCTAGTACCGTGGTAACCAAATGGCAGTTGCTCCAGGTTAATCAAGGCACCTGGGGCCAATTAAGATCTTTCTAGAAGGCAGTGGAGATAGCACATTGATTGGGACTGCAGCAGTCAAGGCAGGCTAAGTCAGGGCACCTGGGTCGTAAAAAGGAGCTCACTCCAGTCAGATGGGTGAGGAGGCAGAGGAGAGGAAGTGTGTGAGAGAGCGGGAGCAGAGGCGCAAGGAGCTGAGAACTGAAAAGCGTGTGCTGCGGAGGATTGAGGACTATCAAGATCCAGAGGATAGGTCTTGTGGTGGAGGATAAAGAAGGTGTTTGGAGGAGGCCATGGGGAAGTAGCCCAGGGAGTTGTAGCTGTCATGCAGCTGTTACAGGAGGCACTATAGACAGCTGCAATCCACAGGGCCCTGGGCTGGAACCCCGAGTAGAGGGTGGGCCCAGGTTCCCCCCAAACCTCACAATTCCTGATCCAACACAGGAGGAGTTGACCCAGACTGGGTTCCACCCGAGGGGAAGATCACTGAGGTGAGCAAATCTGCCAATAAGCATAGGACCCACCAAGGTAAAGGAAGAACTTTGTCACAGTACCTAAGAAATAAATGCTACTTTGGGTTCATTTCATTACCCACTTAATTAGATATTAAGCTATTGGAGCATGTTATGCTATAATCAAAAGCAACACTGCAATGAGGACTGTGAAGAATCAGTTTGTTTCTCCAAGTTGAGGTTTTGATTCTTTTGTGAACTGTCACTTTCAAACTTGGGATTAATTTTTCCCTTGATTGATTTCAATGAAAGTTATGCATAAGCATTCCATGAAGCTGCACATGTGCAGAGCCAAAGGCAGAGTTAGGCCTTTCAAGTGGGATTTCCAAGAATGCTCAGCAGTGGCCTAACTGCTGTCATTTAAGTCAACTAGAGTTTTACCATTGACTTCAACAGGGAGCAGAGTTAAGTCAATGCTGAATGTTTGTGAAATTGCCACCCTTTATTTGCAAGGGTTATACCTAATGTCTTCCCACAGACTCAGACTTTAAGGTCAGAAGGGACCATCAAGATCATCTAGTCTGACCACCTGCACATTGCGGGCCACAGAACCTCACCCACTCCTTAAACTCTGGCTGAGTTACTGAAGTCATCAAATCATGATTTAAAGATTTTAACTTACAGAGAATGCACCATTTATGCTAGCTTAAACCTAGAAGTGACCTATGCCCCATGCTGCAGAGGAATGTGAAAAAACCCCAGGGTCTCTGCCAATCTGATCCAAGGGGAAATTCCTTCCTGACCCCAAATATGGCGATCAGTTAGATCCTGAGCATGTGGGAAAGATCCACCAGTCAGCATACTTCCATGTTATGATATCACGTTTGTAGTATAACAGCTCATGGCTGTAGTCCACCTGGGATGCAATTTCATCACAAATCAACAGATGAAAGTGCCTGAAATTTCTTCTGTGGGAGTGGGGGTGGAGGGAGGAAAGAACCGATAAATTTGAGCTTCCTGTAGCTTCTCAGTGCAACATGATGGACAATCCACCTGCTCTTTAGCTTTTAGAATCTTACATATTTGCACCATGTCCTTTCCTAAGATTATCATGCAGGGACAAAATCTGCCCTCAGTTGCACTTGCCATACACTGCGACCTCAACATGAGGGTCTCAGAGTCGCATGCACCTCTTATGGCTATAGCCACTCACATGGTGCATCATCCTAGTTACTTTCTTCTATGCCTTTTCCAGTTCCATCAGAATTTCCTGGAATGTAGTACTTCAAATGGTGCATAATGCTCTAGGTGAAGACTTGTCATCTCATGGTGCAGAGCAGTTAAGAGCCATGCTTATTGTGGCTCAATACTTCTAATGGCCCAGCCTAGATGGCATCCTCTACGGTTCATCCTGGATCCTTAGGGAAGTTGTAACCTAGCTACAATGCTGCAACCCACAGGAAAGAAATTATCTTTGAAAGCCATTTGACAGTAGATGAGAAAGAGAAGGGAAAACGGAAACAAAATTGGAAAAAACAAACGTTTGTCAATGCCGCCTAAGATGTTTTAAAGGGTTAAGTAGAAGCACCTTGTTAAGCCTGTAGCCTTCTGAAATTTCCCAGGAAAGTGAATTCAAGGTGGCAGACACACGACACAGACAGACTGTTTCCAGTAGACAGAGTGGGATCATTGGAGCACCAGCAGCAGCGGGACACAGAGAATTGCAGTTGTACAGTACTTTTTTCTTGGGAATAGCAGCGAGTCCATCCCAGACAAAGATCTCCATGGTGGTCCATTCTTGATTTCTGTAGCTGGAGTCATTGCAAGCAGCCTGCAAGAAGATTCCTCTCATGGAAGTAAGTGGGGGGATTGTATACTCAGAGATAAGAGAGGCTGATGAGAAGCAGCTCTGAGTTTGGAGGAGATCCACTACCAGTTATTGTAGCATACCCAGAGTTGATGAGGCAGAGAAAGGGAGGATAAACAAGTGCTTTGTTCTGGGGTTCCTGCAAGATTTGAAGTGTTGTGCCTGGTGTACGGGTAAGATGCCAGGTGCTGGGCAAGCATTTAGATGCAAACTTTGGTTGCTACAGACTGGATACACAACTGGACAGTATTATATAAAACTTAGTCAGAAGGAGCTGTGATGAGTTAACTATATCTACTAACAATGATTATGACCCATCAACCAGCCCACAAATCTTGTTTAGGTAGGGATCCTGCCTCTACCATACATGTAGCTACCTGATCCCTTGCTCAGTCTAAAATTATGGATTTCATAACTTCCCTTCCCAGTGAAGGTGATGGATTTGTGGGGAGTTGGATATTATCTTCTAAGAAGATGAACTTTGGGACTGCCCTACCTCAGGTCTGATCCCTTCAGGATTCTGTCCCAACTCATATAATGATTGACTCTGAGGTTGCGCTACAGGATACTGCAAGCTTGAAGATAGGTATTGCCCAGAACTAATACGTTAACTGTAGCATTTAATTTGACTGAAATAAAAAGAAATAGGCCACTAACTGGTCTGCCCATCTTAACATATTTAACGGATCCTTAAAAAAAAAAAATCATAGGCAGGGAGATAAAAAAACATTCATCTTTGCTAAGTCAAGTTTCCTGTAATCAATCAAATTGCTGAAAAGAACTCTTAAATTCCAGATCATAGACTTTGCTTTTGTGGTCATTAGTGTTCTGTGATATAATTTTAATAATATTTTAGTTGCTTTGAATGCTTATTTGCCTCCATAAGGATCCCCCTATTATAATGAACCTACATGGGAAGAGTTAGAACCTCTTACTAAGATGTTGACTGGAAATCATCTAGCAGCAAATTTTATTTCTTTAGGTCATTTTAATGCTTGATTGGGTGAGAAAGATAAGGAAATGATAAATTTAACAAGTAATACATTCAATGATGGGTTGTGTGTCCTTCCCTCAAGGAATTCTAAAGATAATGTAATAAATTCAGCAGGCTGGAAATTTTTGGTGATTTTGGACAGATTTAGGCTGGCAGTTCTAAACGACGGAGGCAGTAAGGGAGGTGTATGATTGATTATATTGCAGTTCCAATTTTAAGTTGGACCTTAAATCTGATAGGGACCATCAACCGCTCCTGATTCATTTTTGCCCCTCAACTCCATCATGTCAGTTGATCCCTGTTGGACAGTATCTCATTTCTAATTTTGAAGCCTTATAGGCAAGGCAAATTAAATAGAATCCATTGGTTAAATCTAAAATTAAAGAAAATCTCTCTTCTAGTTATTTGCTAGGGTTAAAAAAAAAAATCAGGTTTCTGATCTTAGTGATGCAAGTCTATCCTTTGATGTAATTAACAATATTACACATCAATTACAGGTTGATCTAACTATCAGAAATGGTTATTCTTTCCCTTGAAACATAAAATAATTGGATATGAAACAGATAGTTCTTATCATAAAAACTGCTATATATTATGGCAAGGGAGATCAGAAAAGATAACTCACAGGATTCCATCCATGAGCCCCACTCTATCCAAAACCTAATTAATTTTAGAAAGCTTTATAAAAAATTGTTGAAAGGAAAAAGTCAGAACATCAAACTGCATAGTTGAAGGAATTTGAATCTACTACCAAAATGTCAAATTTTGTACATTTTTAAAATTGATAGCAATGGGTTCTGAGAACATCAGAAGTAATATTGAAGTTCAATTGCCATGTATTAATTTTTTTGGCTTTGGTAGCTTCCATTCTTTGTTTCCTTCCAGACAGGTCTGCAGAATCTAGTGAGGAAGTTAAATTTTTAATTGATCAATAGCATTGTAGTGAAATGCCAGAGCAGGATTTTTTTTTTTCCCTGCAGAAATAATTGAGGAGAACATTGACTGGTGGGCACTTGTAGCTAAACTTTTCTCTATTATAAATAATACGGGGATTTTCCCCTCAGGATGGGTTACCGGGATTATCATTCCACTTTATGAAAAGGGAGATAGGAATGACGTACGGAATTACTGCCCACTTAGTTTATTGGACATTGCTTTGAAAATGTACATTTGATATCTTTTGGAGAGACTAGAGGACTGGGCAGGGAAAGGTAATTTATTTGCTGAAGAACAAGCTGGTTTCTGAAATGGCCGTTCCACTACAGATAGCTGCTTCATGCTTTCTTATTTGATCTACAAATGTGTCTCCCCTAAGGGGGAAAACTGTAGGCAGTTTTTGTTGGTCTAAAATTGACCTTTGAGTCTATTGATAGGGACCATCCGTGGGGCAAATTGGAGATTGCTGGAATAAATCTCCAGTTACTTTTTCTTTTAAGAGCTCTTCACAATGGCCATGATTAGAATAGGTCTGGATGGGGAATTAACTGATGCCATTCCAGTTAAAAGGGGATTAACAGCCTATTTTCTTTTTAATTTTTAGATCAATTATGTTATTTTAGCATTAAAAGGAGTTCAGTGTTTTTTCCCCCTAAAATCATGAATCACCTGGTGTGTGTCATCTTATATGCAGATGATACAGTTTTACTTTCATAAACACCTTTGGGACTGAAGCATAAATTGAAAACTGTCAATGGGAGGGCCTCTTGATAAATTATTCCAAAACTCAAGTAATTTTGTCTAGGCAGAGATGGAGGTTGCATTAATGGAGGATCAGTGGGCAAAATATTGAACAAGTTAGTTCTTTCCTGTACCTGGTCAATTTGTTTCTCACAAAATGGTCTGTGGAATAAACACATTCAGGTAACAAAAGAGAAGGCCTCAGATTCAATGCAAGCTGTGTTACAATTTATCTTGATTCATGCGGGCAATTTCATTGCACCAGCTCTTAATGTGTTTGAGGCCAAGGTACGGCTCAAATTTTGTACGGCTCAGAACTATGGAGACGAAATGATCGCTCATGACTGGAAGTGATTCAAAACAAATTTCTTTAGAGGATTCTTGGTCTCCCAAATAATAACCCAGCTGTACTTCTTAGAGCTCAGACATGCACGAATTCTATTCTGTCCAAAGTACAGAATCATAATATTAATTATTGGCTTTGTATTCATAGTATGCACCCACAGCATTTGCCAAGGTTATATTTTGAGGAACAGCTCAGCATGACTTTCTCAAATAATTTCCTTGGTTACAGCATATTCAAAATTCTTTGCAACCTCTAGGTTTCTGAGAATCAGAAATGATTAGATTTAAGTTTAGAAATGTGAAATTTATAATCGAGAACAGAGTATTAATAAGCAACTAGATACGACAGTTGTTTCTATTTCAAATGTCACCTTGGGTTTCTCTTGTTAAAAAGACTCATGGGTATGCCAAATATTTAGACAGTTTGTGCATTAACACGCTAAGGAGGGTGTTTACTGCTCTACATTTCCAATCCATGCAGACAGCTTACTAAGAAGGCTGATGTACTGGAACTGAGAAATGCAATCGCCTCTGTCCACACAGTTTAGAGCAGTTGGAAGATCTACCCCATTATTTATTACATTGTAATCTGTATTGCCTTTTGAGGTTAAAATGGCATTCCATGTTTTTGTCCTGGATGCCTTTTTCCACGACCTCTCAGAAAACGAGTATTTGTTAGGAACCGACAATGAATCTGTGATCTAAGCAGTGGCCTTATTTACATGGTCAGCTGCTAAAATAAGGAAGGGTCAAGTGGCATAATGGTCATACATGGAGTAACGGTGTACGTCTAAGTTATAATTTTGGATTCAGTTTTAAAGTTCATTGTAATACTTTTTGTTTTTTGTGCATTGGCTCAAGGCTAAGTCACTTAACAAATTAGTAGTAAATAGTTTACCCTCAATCTCTTTTACTGATCCAATGGATCTTTTTACGTACCCCCTTCATTTTTATATACAGTCCACATTACTTTGATTCTTCATGATAGCAAAATAAGCTACCTACCAGCCAAGTCCATTTCATCCAGGTTCTTTTAGATCTTCAGTTTTGTGCGTCCGCTTTCTTTGGTGCTGACTGGCCCCAGCTTACTATGAACTGCAAGTGTCAATACTTTGCTAGATGTTCCCCTTCTCCCACTTTGAAATATAGTGTGAACAGGACTGGCCCTGACACTGATCTTTGCAGTCCTGCTTCCTGCCCAGTGGGTAGCAATTTACCACTATTCTGACTTTAGCTACTAAGCTCCTTTTTTATCCAAGGTATAATTTCACCATCCATATAGTACTTACTAACTTTATGTACTTGCCTGTTGGCTGGTATTATGCCTCTATGCCCTCTTGAAGTGTAAATATATTTAGACTTATTTACCCCCATTAGCTCTTATTGACCATCTCTCTTCTCAATGAAGCTAATTGGATTTATGAAGCATGACCTCCCCTTTATAATCTATGCTGGCTTTTTTTCGACAGCCTGTACCTGTTGAGGTATTCTCCAATTTTACCTCCAGTTACTGATTCAAATTTTTCCTAATTCCAACATTAGACTTGCACATCCATAGTTTCATCATTCATCTTTTACTCACCCCCCCCCCCCCCGCAGAGAAAGGACAAGAACCCTGTTTCTTCAGCTCTAAAAAAAAATCACAGGTTTCTAAGGAGAATTCCCTTATCTATAGGGAGTCCCTAGACCTCTGTGAGCCAGCCACTAGTGAGCATCAGGATTCAAAAGCTAGGATCTTACATAGTCTTCCCAATTGGACCTTGCTGGTTCCAAGCACGAGAGGTTCACAAGAGTGGTGCCTAGCTATTGGCTCTGAAATCTGTCACAGATTTTTCACAACTTTAAGGAATCAAGAAGGAAATTTTAACCATTCTGGGTGCCAATGAACGGCTAGAACCTCTGGTCCCTTTTATTTAATCTGTGGTTTCTTAGAATTGTGGGCCAATATTTTCTAAAAATAAGGCCCTGAAGTTAGGCTTCTTAATCTATATTTTGGCATCTAAAAGAGTGGCCCTACTTTCTAAAGTGCTAAGTGACCAGCAGTTCTCACGTCTATGGGAGCTATTGGTGGTTGGCACCTCTGAAAAATCACTATCGCACTTAACTGTTGAAATATGGATTTAGTTTCCCGTATAAAAAAAATAAATGAGGTTCACACTGGTCCTTTAATTCAGAGCTGTACAACACTTTGTAAGGAACCCCCAAACCATGCAATTTCATCTGATATCTGCTTTTGTTACCATCCTGAACCTAAGGCTACGTTTGCAGAAAGATTTGCTGATTCACACATCTCCTAGTCAGCATGCACAAAGCCGTGAATAAACTTGGACTGGTGCAGATGTGGGTGAAAATCCTGCAAAATGTGGTAGTTTGTTGAAGTTTCAGCTTTAACTAATGATGGGCTCAAATCAACCACTTTCCCCAAACCCTACACAGATCCAAACATTCCTTGGAACTGGATCAGAGATAGCAGTTCAAACTGATCTGTAAAATGGGCCAAATCTAACCAGTCAATCTTTACACCCTGAACTTTGCATTTGAATACAAAATTACAAACCCCTTCCACTTTACAAGTGTTTTGGTTCTGACTGTTCTGTTGGGAGCCAAAGTTCAAATTCAGAACTGGACACCAGATCTGGAGTTTTGGTTCATGCCCATTTCTACCTGACAGCAGACCACATTTGACAGTTGTGATTATGTTCTGGGAGTTTGTTCTAGAGTCATCTCTGCTTCCATTGTTCATTGTTACTTCTGTTTCAATAGTTTCCCTTCCCACATAGCTTATCTTCCCCACCACCCAAGTACCCATTACAATCATATGTCTGTTTCATATTTCCCTTCCTACAAGCCTCCATGCCAATCTGCCTGATTTAAAGTCATTCCATTTCACAGCAATATCAGCATCTTCTGTTACCAGTTTCCATTCAACATTCCACCCCCCCAAGAGCCTGCAGTCTTTTTCATCAACCCCTTGCTCCTTATACTTTACATTTGTAAAGCCATTTATTATTCATCTTCACATCTTACATAATTTTCCTTTCATTTTCAATCTTGGTTTTCTTGATCATTTTCTTATCTTTTTCTTTCGTATGCTATGCCTTCACTTTCAGTGATATCCCTTCTGATTTATCCCAGGGGACACCTTGGAAATGAGATGTTAGCTCTCAGTGGAATTTCCCTGGCAAGACATTTTAAAATAACTAAATTATGTACGTCTTGCCTGCCTTTCTCCAAGCCTTGATTTCCTCCTGTATTTTCCTGGTCATCCATATTGATCATTTTTCCACCTCTTGAATATTTATTTCTTAGCTGTATACATATTATATTTGCTGAGTTCCTGGTAATTTTCTTTTGGTACTTTGTACTCATTTCAACTTCCCAATGCATTTTATTCTGACACCAACATCTGTATTACTCCAGAGATGCATATCATTCCATTTGTACAAGAGAGTCAGTATGACTATAGGTTATAGCAGATTCTACATTCCATGTCTGATAGACTGAGTAATGTAGGACCAAATTTTCATACACGTCCCCATGGAAAAATCTGAGTAAATGGGCTTTATGCTGTGGACATACACGGAGGATGAGGAATAAACTCCTCCTATGTCCTCAGTATAAAGACAGGCTAGAATAGCTATGCAACAACTCTGTCATTTTTATTGCAACCTCTACGCTATGGTAGCCAGTACCCTGTACCTCAATTCACCCATCTGTAAAGAAGGTTTGGGAATACTACAATCGGAAAGGATTTGTCCCTCTGTTTTTTTCCAGCCTAATGTCTTTGAGCTAGGACATTAGGACAATTCTAAAAGAAGGATCCAGATCTATTTTGGAGATATAAGTTGCCTCCCTTATTCTACCTCATCATCTCAGATATGGCCCACAGGACCCCTTATGTCAGGGGTTCTCAAACTGGGGGTTGGGACCCCTCAAGGGGTCACAAGCTATTACATGGGGGGGTTATGAGCTGTCAGCCTCCACCCCAAACCTTGCTTTGCCTCCAGCATTCATAATGGTGCGAAATACATTTAAAAGTGTTCTTAATTTATAGAGGGGGGTTGCACTCAGAAGCTTGCTACGTGAAAGGGGGTCACCAGTATAAAAGTATGAGAACCCCTGCCCTATGTTCTGTGATTCCAGAGCTGCTGAATTTGCCCCTAGAACCTCAACTTACATGTAAAAAACCAATGTTCTAGCCCTGATG
Organism: Chelonoidis abingdonii; assembly: GCF_003597395.2. Taxonomy (NCBI): domain Eukaryota; kingdom Metazoa; phylum Chordata; order Testudines; family Testudinidae; genus Chelonoidis; species Chelonoidis abingdonii. The sequence goes on from NC_133773.1 coordinate 27,816,497, forward strand.
GTTGTGAAGAAACACTTGAGTATGCTTTCAAAGCTATCCAACACATTGATGTCTGCTTGAGCCTACAGACAGCCTGCAGCACTCGCCCTGGGAGGTGAACTGCTCCACAGGGTGTATGGGAGGTAAAGAATGAGGAGAAGGAGTGTGGCAGGGAGCTTGTGCATGCAAAAGAGACAGCTGGGTGGAAGGAGTGAGAGCGTGAAAGCACAATTATGTGACAGATAGAGAAGGGGAATTGGGAGCATGAGCATGCATACAATGGGTGAAAATGGAAGGAGAGAACAAATTGCTTTAAAATCTTATAAAATAGATAAAATAGCACCTGGTATTTCAACATTTTACAGGGAAACAGAAACTTGCCCCACCCTGCTGCCCCCACTTATTTTATTGCTTCCCTACAGTTTTCCAAAGCCTCCACATTTCTCTTTGGCTGGCTACAGACTCATGTATGCCACCCTTTTCTTGCATACAGCTGAGCAAACTGCTGACACACCACAGGGTCTACATATCCCACCTTGTGCCACAGCCACAGGGTCTACGTATCCACCTTGTGCCACAGCCAGATGTTCATTTTTATAGATTGAGATGGGCACATCTACATTTGGAGCCTGATCCTGGAAGAGAAGTAGAATTTCCGTGAAGATGGCACATGTGCCCCACTTCCACTGAAGTCCATGGAAGTTGAGGGTGCTCAGCATGATACAGGATTGGGCCTTTATTCCCCCTATGGTGCATATTGGCCACTGTTGCTATAGATTCTAATACCAGGCTGCGTGCTAAGCTTCCCCTTTGTGTTGTGTTCCTTGTGGTGGTAGGAGGGAAGCTAGAGACGGGCAGATTACAGATCCGCAGACTGCAGGTGAAGGGCAGTTTCTTTGGGATTTGGTCTTAGTTTGATAGATGCATTATTTTAATGGATGTCAATGAAGCAGCTATCCTAGAGCAGCCAGTTACAGATACGAAAGCAACTGTTTAAAATATACAGAGCGTAAAGACAAGAATGATCATCACTAAACAGACATCTTGGTTTTAGGGGTGTTTTGTCTGTTTTTGGGTTGTGTTTTTGTGTTTACTTGCTTGATTTCTACTTTGTTTTAACCAATGGCACCTTTACTGCCTTCTTACAGCTAAGCAGGGCTGGCGGGCAATAAGTCCCACGGCAATGATAATATTGCATCACAAAATTTAGCTTTTTTTAATGTTATATCAGTCACTTCCAGTCCTTGGAGTGAATAACATTGTAAATACTACAAACAGGAAAATTCTGTATTATCACTGGCAAAGGATGTAATATATTGACTGTCTTTGGAATTGGATAATTCCAAACGATATCATGTGAATGTCATGATGATATTAAGGACTTTCATATTGAGTGAATGACACAAAGACAAAGTGCTGTACTGTATCATTATCACCTAGTTTGAATGAGTACGTTCTTCTAAATTTTGCATGTTATGAAGAGCAATTTTTTCCAACATATGCATTGAACATTTTTCGATCAAAGAGATGGCTCAGTTTTTCACTAAGAGAGAAGCACGATCTGTGAGGAATCAAAAGGAAAAAACCCTTCCCAAGGGAGACATCAGTATCTGGTGGATAGGGACCCAGACTAGGAGTCAGGAGGTCTGAGTTTTGTTTCCGTCTTTGTCATTGACTCCCTGCCATATGGCTTTGGGTGAATCATTTCATCTCAGCTCCTCATTTCTACCAAAATAGAGGTAATGACTGCCAGCTTTAGAAAGCACTTTCAGATCAAGAGATTACATATTATAATTTCTAAGTATTATAATTCATTAATTATAAATAGTAGACATTTTTAACAAGGCCCTCCCTCATCAGGGATGCACAAATGACAAGCAGGCCTACCTTTTTTTTTTTTTTTGCACCTTCCTCTGCAGCGTAGGACTCGGGTCACTTGCTGGTTTGAACTAGAGTAAATGGGGGATTCTCTGTTAACCTGAAGTCTTTAAATCATGATTTGTGGACTTCAGTAACTCAGCCAGAGATTATGGGTCTATTATTAAAGGAGTAGGTGGGTGAGGTCGCATACCCTGCGATGTGCAGGAGGTCAGACTAAAAGATCACAATAGTCCCTTCTGGCCTTCAAGTCCACGAGGCTAAGACCAAATACTGCCCTGCTCTGTGCAGTAGAGGGAAGTAACCAATGGCTGGATGGCACTGCAGATACTGTGCTGATGGTACCGTAATGTGTGGATGAGCCAAGATCTGTGATAACTGGTCCAGTTGCCCATTTGGATTTCTTTCTGCCATGAAAACTGGCAACCATGTCCCTTGGTATCTAAGTCCAATGCCAGGTCAACCCCCAAGGGATGATGCCACAGTGTGGAAGAAGCCCAAATGCCATGAACCTTCATAGGAGTGACTTCCCACTACCTTCTAAGACTTTTCAGAACAAAGAGGAGACCCATGTCCTAAAAAACAATGAGAGCCCCTGGACCGCATCTCCACTGCATCATCTGCTCAGTGGCGCATGGACCTCAGGGAAAGTCAGTCCTTCAGTGTTCTTTTCCTCTGTGGATTTATAGGAAACATTGTCTACACTTCTCTGTGAACTTCAAGTCCCCTTTTAGGGGACAACCTCACCAGTTTCCAAAAGATCTCAAATATACATGGTTCATATGGAGAGGTGGCCACTAATTTACAGGAAGCAGCCATTGCTCAGCACCCTTATTAACACGTGCTCTTCTTGTTGTCTCACCACTTACGTCCTTAAAACAGGGTGTAAGCGTGACTTAAGCAGTCCATAGCCTTTGGGCTGGCCTTCTGCACAGGGGAGAATGTAACTCTTAGTCAGATTTTCAAGGTTGATAGGGTCTACTTTAAGGGGGTTTCTGAGGAGAATGGATTTAATAAGGTTAATGGGTTAGCAACAGAAGACATCCGTGGTTCTATCTTTACCAATCTACATAACACCCATGTCATAAGTAAGGAACAAATGTTTTCTCCCCATGACTGAATTTTGGTAAGAGTATTATTTTTATTGGAGACTAGCCTGCTAGAATCTATTCCCAGAAGCACATCATGCCTTAACGTCCAAAAGAGTTTCTTCTGAAGTCAAGATGCTGATGCACATGACACATATACTGAAACTAACAAACTCATTCAGAATCGCTCAATATTAACCAGAGGTGGCTCTAGCATTTTTGCTGCCCCAAGCACAGCAGGCAGGCTGTCTTTGGTAGCATGCCTGCGGGAAGTCCACCAGTCCTGCGGCTTCGCTGAACCCACCACCGAATTGCCGCAGGACCTGTGGACCTCCCGCAGGGAAGCCGCCGAAGGCTGCCTGACTGCCACCCTTGCAGGGACCGGTAGGGGCACCCCTGCAGCTTGCTGCCCCAGGCACGCGCTTGGAGCACTGGTGCCTGGAGCTGCCGCTGCTATTAACACTATAAATCATGCTGATCACCAGCTGGGCCTGAAAAACATTTCCATCATAGTATAGTTTTGCATTATAGTTTTTTAAAAATAATACTTCGCACATCTGAAGTACTTCCCATTCATAGATTTCTTTACAAGCACTAATTAAGCCTCAAGCCCAATCACCACCACCCCATCCCCGCTGGTAAAGAAATTGGATTTATCCCCATTTTACAGATAGGTAAACCAAGGCACAGAGCAGTTATAACTTGTCCAAGGTTGCACAACAAGTCAGGGACTGTGCTTGAAAGAGAACTAAGGATTTCTGACTCTCAATTTCCTTTTCTAATGACTAGGCCACATTACACCTAACCTTTCATTATTATAAACAGACAAATTCTTCCTTTGATTCTCATTTTTAAAAATTATAACTCCTCTTCTATGTTCTTAGTGTTTAGATCTTGAAGGCAAAAATTCTCAATCCTTTTACAATCTTAATTTCAGTTTTGAAAGGTCTTGAAGAAAACCTTTCAAAGTGAGGTTTTGCTTGATTTGAAACTGATACATTTTGCAGCTAACCATAACTGATGTAATGTTACTGCAAACTACTGATCTTGAAAGTAAGAGAGGTCTGAGCCGTAAATTCAGGTCTGAACCTAATTTCAAACTTTCAAAGCTCAAGAGTGTTTGGACCTGGGATTTTGACTTGATTTAGACCATTACAGACAGCATCAGTTGTGAAATCTGAGCTCCGATTTGCGATCCCAATCTAAATTTGGTTTTCAAAGCTTTCTTTTCTAGCCGTAACTCCAAGGTTTTTGGGTTTTTGGTATTTTTTTGGTTGTTTGGGTCCATGTTTCAGGTTTGAATAGGGTGACCATAAGCCCATTATGGCCAGGAAGTCCCTGCAGAGGAATATGCAGGGGCAGGGGGGAGTGGCAATGCCAGCCCCAGCCTCGTGGGGGCAGGGAGGGGGAGGGCAGGGTTCCGGCAAATGTCTTGAGTAGAGGAGCTCAGACTAGCTCCACACACTGTCCCACTTTCCCTTTGGGAAATATGGTCATCCTAGGTTTGAATCTCTCTTTCTGATAACATACATAATTTCTGGAAAGAGAGACACAATTCTTCATCAGTCATTGGAGTTTCACATGACAATGCAGTGTTAATGTGTTACTCGTATACAAAAATAAAAGTGTAAAATCGACAAATATAATGAATAACTAACTGAGAGCAAAGTTGGCCTTGTGTGCTTGTCTGCAAGTGGCATCTTGGCCGGGCATAGTAATAATGTAACAGAGTAAAAGAAGAAATAAGAAAAGAAGATTTTTTATTTGAATGCTTCAATACTCATCCCTCCTACTTTCTTCTGTAGAATCTGGTTAAAATGATGTCTGCTCAGAACTATAGGCACACACAGCACAAGCAATACTCAGAGTATATTTAAAGTTCTGCGTGGCTGTCCAATGGTGCTAAGTGTCTGTCACGTGCTGGAACTGACAGTGTGGAAACTGACATCTGCGGGCCAGTAATGGTGGTCATACCTCACTGCTACCCCAACTGTTACCACTCCAGAACAACCTACCACCCTGAGCTCAACCCAGCTGTCAGGGCTGTCACAGCTGCCATCATATTCCACTGCCATAAGCCTCTTGGCATAGTGGACTTGACCACTGCTGAGAAAATGCCTGTCATTGGCTGGAACAGACACAGGAAATAAAGACACTAAGGAACCCTGGGAAGGTGCAACATGTTCCAGCCACTCAACAATAGTATCAATCCCTGCTTGAGCCTCCGAGGTTGTTCTTTGTTGACTGATAAGATTGGACAAGGCTCAGTGGGCCTCAGAACTCAAATTCTGTGTTGTTTTAATTGAATGTGTCACTGACAAGGGACAATCACTTATGTTGCAGTATCTATTCCAAATGAAACAATTGTTTTAAAATAATTGTTCTGACAAGAGGGCAGGCAGCCATTGAGGATAACCTATATACATTACTACTGAGACAGGCAGAAAACACGCTCTCTGTAATTGCTTGTGCTCAGCTCCTCTAATTTCCCCCAAAACACACTCAAAGTGAATGCTGCTTTGCAAATCTGTGATCTGAATAGCACTGAACAATTCCAGTGACCCCATTTCCATTTTGGAGGGTTTTATGCTCCTTGAAAAAGGCTTGTTTTATTGTAAAAAAAAAAAAAAAAAAAAACTGGTTAAAAATACCTAACCCAAACTATTGCTAATTAATTTAAATCAAGTGGAAGTGTGTAGATTCAGGGCCAGGTGCCTGGTGGGTGTAAGACAGCATAGCTGCACAGACTTACCCTACCGGGGGAATCTGGCCTTTAATTTTTCTGGTAAAGTTTGCAGTAGATCAGAGTGCTTAACAAACCCTAATGAAAATCTGGGCAATTATTCAAAATAAGTCAGATGATCAAAACCCTCTGTGTTTCAACTGTTATTGCTTGGTATAAGACACTGCTCCTAACTGCTTGTTTCAAAAACAAAAGTATAAAGAAAAATTATAACAGAACATGAAAACACCCATCAAAGGCTTGTGTGTACTAGAGATCTGGGAGGCAAACATTAAACACTTTGAAGAGTTCTCAGGAATAGTGAACATGAGAGCAAGAATGTCCATGAGGGGCTCCACCTTGCACGGTGCTGGAGACCTTCACTTCCAATTGAAGTCAATCGAAACCGACAATGTTTGTCACCTCCAGGTATTGCTTAGTACCTTACCAGACTGAGCCTTAAGTGCAACATCTCAAATACAAGTGACCCCTGAGATGACTCTAAAGGAGTTCACCCACTAGCAACCACAAATATAGCTGAGATTCTTGAGGAAAGCCTATCTAGAAGCGCTTAATATCATTACTGGGTGATTTTTCCGTTTCTAATTAATTTGTGTAAAATTGTGCCATTTGAGTACATTGAGCCCCTTTTCATTGTTAAAATTTAGCTGTTACAACGTTTAATTAGTGGGGTTTTTTTTGTTTTTTAACGTTTCATTTTAAACAAAAAAGACTGGAAACTAGAAGCCCTATATATGATATATTAAAGTGTATAGACAACTCAGTTCTTAAAGTTTTGGAGGATCTGATTTTTAAAATCTTTGGATTAATGGAAGCTCTCAGAATAATATCTTCTCAATTTCTTACCATACACCACTTGTATATTCCCCAAACCTGGCATTCCTTACTCAGGTAAAATGACTCCTCACGGTAATAGACTCCTGGCCTTGACAGTGATGAAACTGTATCATTCCTCATAACATGCACATTTCCCCATGGGATCAAATAGTAGGCTCCTTTATTAAATAGTTGCACTTAACTTCCAGATATAGAGCTTGATCTTCATCCAGTTCAGCAACCCCTTATGCATGTGCTAAGCATCCTGCAGAATTGAGCCCAGAATGAGTTCATTCTGTTCTCACACCAGCTTTATGCAGCTGTAACTCTACAGACTTTGGTGGAGCTTTAGCTGGTTTATATCATTGTAAGATTAGAATGAGGGCCCAATTATTCATTGTTTGTCCTCTAGTGGGGTTTGCGGACGAGTGACCCACCCCAGAAAAAGCTGGGCATGCACAGAGCAAGAAAGAAAGGAAGGCAGTAGAGAGGAAATATACTCCTGGCTTAATTCAGACTCCTGGCTACAGACAGAAGCAGCAGCTGGCTCTGGGTCCACTGGCTAAAGAATTATGAGGTCTCTCTGGGTGGGCAAGGCAGCTGGGAAGGAGGAGTAAAGTGAGACTGGCTTATGGGCAATTCTTTGGATGGGAAGCCAGAACTGGGTGAGAGGAAACAGGAGCAAACAATAGATTGTTCCTATCTGAAGTTATGCAAATTTTAACTAAGTTTGGTTGGGGTTTAGGTACATAGACCTGGACAGTTCAGATTTGTGGAAGGCACAGATTTAGGGGTCTGTATGTGAGTGGGTGTATGTGCACAAGTCTCTCTTTTCCTCCAGGGTGGGATTCTTGTAAGTATTAAATCTGATAACTGACTGGCCTTTGCATATTTTCTAATCTGTTTTGGTGGGTACCACAAAGACTTGGGTGGGACAGCAATATAAAGACAAGTCAGCTATTGCAATATATACCACCCATTGCAAGACTTTATCCTTTCTTCTGCAGTAGGCTATTGTACTGAAGGTTTACTGTGAGAAGTGGGACATATTTGTCATTTTACCCTCTGCCCATAAGATAGCCATCCCTCAATAAAACACCACATACTCACTGTATTAGATACTGCATTGCTGTGCCCTTAAAGAAATAAATGAAAGTCTGGGACAACAGATATTTGAAAAGAGATTAAAGCCTGTCACAGTTGGTCTAAGCAAAATGGGAAAATATATAGTCATTATCTCTTCTTCTCTCATATTTTATCCTAGCATTATTATTGACATCTGGTCAGCCTATCAAGACAGAGTCCAATTAAAATTATATATCATTGCAAGTTTTCTTTTCGCTAGTGCTGGTACTCCCACTGGACAGGAGAGCCATTTGATAGCACTTTGATGTCCACTACTAGGTGTTTTAATTTCCTGACAAATCTATCATATGTAATTTGCCATCGGGACATTCAATCTCATGATGACAGCAAAAAGCATAGAGCTTGGAGTTTTCTGTAGCATTTTAATAGGAAGGCCATTTTTTACCCATATTAAGATTTCACATTTCCATATCCTGTATGTCCATACATAAATGGCTAGTTTTGGGGGATGCTTACCAGTGTTTGCACTGGTCGGACATGCACTGACTGTATGTGTATATTAAACAAGACCAAGATACCATATTGCTATGATTTATCATTTGTTTTACAGCATCAGAAAGCCCACACCAAAATGAAGGCCCCACTGTGCTAGGTGCTGTGATACACATAGTAAGAGACAGTCCCTGTTCTAGAGACCTTGCAATCTAACTGAAAAAAAGAAAAAGCCAGACAAATTGCTGGAGGAAGAAAGTATTTTCTCCACCTATAAAATGGGGAACAGAGGCAAAGAGAAATTAAGTGATTTGCAGAAGGCCACTCCAGGAATCTTGCAGAACCAGAAAATGAATCCAGATGTCTGTCCAGTGCCTTAACCACAAGCTCATCCTTTCTCTCATAAATTTTAAATAATGCTACTGAGAGCATATGACTTACGTGACGTTTTTAAAATCACCTTATTGTATTTCCTCCCATTGTCTCCTCACTCCCTGCAAAAATAGAATATAGCACACTGAATATAAAATAAATACGAGGTCATTGGGGCCTGGAGGCTTAGATCACTTACCCCCTAGTTCAAAAAGGGTAAGAGAAATTGTTTGTCTCAAGGACTTTCTTAGTCATTGTTTCTGACGTTAACTGATGTTTAAAACCATGTCTACCTGTGCTGTAACTTTTGCCCTGCCTCTGTGGTATCCTTTAGCATGCAGGATAGAACGTACATTGAAACTAGACTGAGATGATGAAAGACAATGATGATGAAAAAAAAAAAAAAAAAAAAAAATCAATACATTCTACAGGGTTGGTGATTCACAAAGGAAGAAGATTAAAGTCTCAGAATACAATTCTGGATATTATTCCTCTCCCAGCATGTTTAAGTTTAGTTTAAAGGTTCTTTAACAGGAAGATCCAAAGTTTACATAAACTATTTCCCCTCTCTAGACAGGAGTGTGTCTGTTCTCTAATAACTGGTAAGCCACAGATCTCATCTACAGTGAAGACAAAATATCATATACCCTAGGACAGCTTTGGGAAATTTATGACAGTTTTTTTTTTTAATATAAATATAGTTCTACACACACACACGCATTAGAGATGAGTGAATAATTCACAGCGAATATTATCTGAAGAATTCAGCCCCGTGGGATGTCAGATCATGATTGTTAAAAATTATTCACCACCTGTTATTGTATTATGCATTCTACAGCTCTTTCCCCCCCAACTACATCTTGATAAAGAACAGCTCCCTGCAAGTATTCAATTCTTGATAGTCTGTTTTCAAGATGTTATTTTAAACTTTAATTTCCACGAATATTCATATATGTGACTGCCATTCACAGCACTAAAACTTGATTGCTCAGCTGTTCACAGAAAGCAGACAGAAAAGAGACAAACTTAGCTATAGTAAATATTTAAAAATTTCAGCTTCCCATTGGCAGGAAATGTTTTGCATTATTAGTGCAGCTTTCATATATGCGGGTATGTACATGATATATGCACACTCACTCATCATTGACCCCAAAAGAATACCTGTAAGTTATGGGGGTAGTTGAGTCTCTGTATTCATTCAGTCTGATAATACTTTATATTGTACTTGGACAGCTAGGGCCCAGATCCACAAAGGTACTGAGGCACCTAAATCACAGGCTTTGTGCCTAAGTCCCAGTTTTTCCCCCACAGCCATCCACAAAACTGCTGGAGGACTGGACCCAGATCTCCCCACTGCCTGGGGGAAAAGGGGGGCCTAATCACTGGAGTACAGAATTATTCTCACTCTCTCAGGCCCAATGACTCTCCCAGTCTGAATACATACTTGCTCCAAACACACTTGCATTATTTATCCACAATGGAACAGCTTCAGCAAGACAGACTGAGGGAGCCACATCAGACTATCCCATAGGTCAGTGGTTAGAACGCTCTCCTGAGAGGTGAGAGACCCCTGCTCAATGTTTTTCTCCCCTTCTAGCATCTAACTCTTCTCAGGTAAAGTGCTCTAACCACTGAGCTGAAAGTTACACGGTGGGCACCACCACTTCTTGTTCTTCCTTTTGTTTGGTGTGGAGCTAAGCAGGCACTTAACTCGTTCCCTCAAGAAGCAGTTTAAGTGCATAAGCCACCAAACTCCGGGAGACAGGCTCCTGTTTGTCGGTTGCTAAGCAGTGCTTAGGCACATCCCTGAAGCCTACATTTAGATGTCTACTCCTGACAGAGGAACAGGGCTTAGTATTCACCCCTCTAAGTGGCCTGTCCCACTGGCTAGGTTAAGCAGCCCCCAGCTTTGTGTGCTAGATTTTGTGGATCAGTCTTAGGCACCTCTCTCTCCCTATTCAGAGTATAGGGAGCCTAGGGCCTAATTAAAGCTTTGTGGAGCGCCATGTTGTTCCTATGATTTTCTAGGCACCTAAAAGTTAGGTGCCATAATGCTCAGCATTGCAAGGTCTAAGTCCCTTTGTGATCCCACCATTGGACCTGAACTGAATCCACCAACTCATTTCACATAGGTTATCAGACCAGCCATCAAACAGTAACAACTTGCAATCACTATTGAACCAGCCTAGAATTCAGAGAGTAGAGGAAAAAGTCTTCAGATCCGATTACCAATCCCCTCAAGACACTTGTCAACTTTTTCTACCCCAAATTTACATCTCTATATTTTCTAGATGATGCTAGAGCCTTGACCATGTCCAGAGTTTGGAGACTACAGCAGCATAGCTGTGTCAGCATAACCCAGTCGTGGAGATGCAGCCTGCACACAGTTGAAAAGCACTTTTCAGTCACTGTAGGAACAGCACCTCCCTGACTGACAGTTATTAAGTCAATGGAAGCATTCCTCCATTGACCTTGTGACATCTACACCAGGAAGGGTGACCAGTAAGCAAGTGTGAAAAATTGGGACGGGGGTAATAGTTTGCCTATATTAGACAAAGCCCCTAATATCCAGATGGTCCTAATAATATCAGGACATCTAGTCACCCTAACTCTAGGGAGTAGGTCGGCATGCTATGGTTCTTGGGCAGGAGGATTTTTCACACCGCTTAGACCCCTAAGTACATCAGCCATAATTTTAAGTCCAGAACAAACTTTATATTTGTTAGCAAAGCCTCACAAGACACAAGGCCATATGGTTTCTCTCTTACTTAGGGAAAGAATTTTCCAAGCGTGCCAAAGAGAATAGATTGAAGTAGCAATTTTACAATTAAACTTTATTTCTCAAGAGAGCTTATTGAGGTTGAAGGCCTGTAGGAATTTCTTTTTATAAGCAACTGTTAATTTTTTTCCCTCAGCCCTGTGATTATAAAGGATCCCAAGATGTTTAATTCCTACGCTTTAGGCATGACGCTTTCAACAAAGTTCTTTTTGCATTACATTCCCACATTAGAAAATACAAACATTTCAAATGCAAGGTCATTTTTGCTGCCTGGGGAGAGGAAAAAATAATATCCGAGCCCAGGACTGGATGCTGACATGAAAATCTCTGGCAGAGGGAGGCCCATTATTTTCCTTCTCTCATTTTGGTCAATTTAGGGCCTGACTCTCCTTTCATGTGTGTCAATTTTACTCCTTATTTAAGTTAGTGTAAGTGAGATCAGAATTAGGTCCCTGGTGTATTAAGAATGTTACCTACACCTTAGAGTTTATGCAACAACCTAGATACAAGAATCCCCATTTGCCCATAATCTGTCAGACCTACTGCATTAAGTAGGAAACAGAAATTCAGCCCCTTCATCTGGTAACTATGCCTGCATTTAATTATTCTGTTGCTTGTGAGGGCCACAAAGGGAAACTTTGATGGCACAGTGGTCTAGCACACTAATGTTTTCTGCTTAACTGCACTCACTCCCTGCTCTTCAGATCTGTGGGTTACCCCACACCCTTCCTCCCTCTTGCACTTGGGTGATTCTGTTACCTAGTGGGATTGTGGTGCATTTCCAGATCTTGGGAAAGTCTCCAAGGTCATTTTTCCTGACAGAAAAACAAAGAAAAAAGAGAAAGAGTATTTGGCTCACAGCAGCTGCTGCTGACTTAAGGACCAAACATTACAAGGCAGCAAACGTATGGGAATGTGTGGTATGTCCCCAATCTATCTTCCCACAGCAGGCAGCCACTGAAAGGCTATGAGGGTTCTGATGATAAGTATCAGAATGGCAGGGGGTGAAGGAAAGGGAGGAAACCAGGAAGAAAAATGGATGAAAATGTAAATGAAGGTGAGGTAATGACCACCATTACTAGGCTCTGCTGCATTGAAAAGCCTGAGTGCTTTCAAGAAGATGGATTTTCAGGTCATACAGAAGACAATGCAGACACAAACTGAGGCACAGGGCTGTAACTGAGCTGGGAACTGATTTCAAGAAAAAAATCCCAGTGGGCAAAGAAACTAGGGGATCATTTAATCCAATTCAATCCAGAGTGGATGGGGGGAGGAGAAAGAGAGGAGTAAATTGGAGAGAGTCAGTCATATCAGACACAATATAACAAGTGCAAATCTTTAAAATGCCATTTCTTTTCCTCAAGCTAATTTCTCTAATTCTTTCTTTATGTTCCTAACAATTAGCTTGAATCTGCCTGTGACGAGTTGAAACCCCACCCCCTCCAGCCCCTTCTGGTATGCTGATGCGCTGGGGTCCCACTCAGCCCTCTGGCCCTGTCAGCCTCGGTTTCCCTTGCACGGGGTTGCTGTGCAAGGCTCTCAAACCCCTTTCCAGCACTCAGGAACACCACACCCACCTGCAGGCACTGACTGCAGTCAGATCTGAGAGAAAGGATTCACCCCGCACTCTCGTGCACACTCACTGTGGAAAGATCCCTTCTCCAGAACATCAGTTTTCTCTTCCTTCCTTGTGTTTTCCTTCTCCACCTGGTCCTAACTCCTACATCTTCCCCATATTGATTCTAATAGCCAAGGTCCTCTAATTCTCCCCACACACACGCTGCCCCCTTTCTTCTCTTCTTTTTTCATACTGCAGCACATGCCTGCCCCCAGCTATATGGCTCCATGTACACCCTGGCCTCTCCCTTTCCACTCAGTCCCTCCCCACACCCTGAGAAGTGCAGATAACATCTACTTCCACACTGAACACTCCTGCCCCGGCCTCCTGAACTGTCCCTGGAACCCAGGGCCTGGCTGCCTGTGGAGAAGTTGGGGAGGGAAGATGGGGTTAAAGCTGAAGAGTGAGCTGGCAACTCATCTGCTCCCCGGCTTGCCCTCGGAGACCAAGGAGATGCAATAGGGCTGCCTAGCTCTGCTTTCACCCTTCTGATGACAGAGCAGGTAGGAGGAGCAGTTGGTATTTGCCATTCACAATGTCCCTTTACTCCACTGGGATGGGTGATTCCATTACTTTCAATAAGCCATATCAGCAGATCCATAGGAACACAGCCTTATCTTAGAGGAGGAATTCAGAAAGAATGGAACAAAAATAGAGCTGGAGCTAAATTCTACCCTCAGTTACACCTATATAAATCTGGATTAACCCCACTGAATTCACTGGAGTGACTTCAAATTTAGAGTCTGATCCTGGAAGGTGTCCAAGGTCTCCAATCTCCCCTTGATGTCAATATGCATTAAGGGTACTCAGAAACTTGAAGTATGTATTCAGTACACTGCGGACACAAATAATCCCATATGCATTACAGTGTCTGGCTTTGAAATGGCAAGATGGTCACAGCTGACACAGTGTTAACTATTCAAAATTAACCTGGAATAGATGGCACCAAAAAGGGGAAACAAAAGATACAACTGAGTTCTCTCCTGACAGCTTCATGACAGGCATCTTGAGTGGCAAGAGAAATAATTTATAGACAAATTAGATACCAATTACCATTTCTCCTCTATTTTCATACGTTTAAATATACCCAGATCTACATGATAATGAGTTTTTGCTAATTCTTTCATTACAGGTAATTTTCCTGAGGTTTGTGGAAATCGCTTACTGAGTTATTCTCTCAGAAACATAAATGGAAATAAGAAGTGATTGCATTCCCACCCCGTTCCACATGAAGTCTATATAAGCCATAGAAGGCCAGCTTACCCGTTTCTTGGCGTTTAGCTTTGTTGGTAAGTTACATAATAGGAACAGAGCATAAGCCACCCAGTTCTTAGGACTTTCTACGTGACCTCCCCATCTCTGCCCCTATTTCCCTCCAACCAGAGGGTCACACCCACATCTCTCATATCCTGGTGGAGTTAACCAGCTGCATGTGCTACAGCCAGTCAGCGGCATTTACTCAGCAGCTTTATGCAGGAGTCTAACTCCTACTAACAGGGTGGCTAAATGGAAAAGTCCCACACCCGTATGAGAGAGTCACAGATCCAGCCATCTTGTTATAAGAGGACAAGCATTTGTTTTCTTTCAAAGTGGATGCTGACTAAAGATTAATGCGCTTGAAATGTTTTGAATCATGGAAAAGTAGGTCTCGAAGGCACCTCAATTACTCATCTAATCCAGTCCCTGCACTAAGGCAGGGTGAAGTATCATCTAGACCATCCATGACAGGTGTTTGGAGGTTTTTTTTTTTAAACAGGTTAGACCAGGGGTGGGCAAACTATGGCCCGTGGGCTGGATCCAGCCCATCAGGGCTTTGGATCTTGGCTACAGGATTGGAACCCCCCATGGTGCTGCGAGCCCAGCACCGCTGCTGGAAATAGCTGGCACCACATCCTTGCAGCCCCTGGTGGAGGGAGAGCAGAGGGCTCTGTGTGCTGCCCTTGCTTCCAGGCACCGGTCCCCACAGCTCCTATTGGCTGGGAACAAGGAAACGTGGCCAATGGGAGCTTTGGGAGAGGTACCTGCAGGGGAAGGCAGCACATGGAGTCCTCTGCCCTCCCTCCCCCAGGGCTGCAGAGACACGGTACTGGATGTGGCACAGCACCAGGGAGCCTGTCTTAGCCCCACTGCCATTCCAAAGCCACTCCAGGTAAGCAGCGCCAGGCCAGAGCCCACACCCCAAACCCCTCCTGGACCCCAACCCCCTGCCCTGAGCCTCTTCCTGCACACTGTACCCCCTCCTACACTTCATCCTGCACCCCAACACCTGCCCCAGCCCTACATTCATGGCTCTGCATGCAATTTCCTCTCCCAAATGTGGCCCTTGGGCCAAAAAGTTTACCCACCCCTGACTTAGATAATGACAGATTCAAAAACCTCCGTAGGTAATTTGTTCCAGCGTTTAAAATCTTACAGTTACGAAGGTTTTCCTAATGTTTAACCTAAATCTCCCTTGCTGCAATTTAAGCCCATTATTTCTTGTTCTGTCCTCAGTGGCTACACAGAACAATTCATCACCCTCCTCTTTTCAAGTATCTAAAAGATTGTTATAGACTTATGTACTCTCAGCCTTCTCTTTTCCAACCTAAACAAACCCAATTTTTTTCCCAACTTTCCTTGTAGGTCATTTTTTTTGGCCATTTTGTTGGTCTCCTCTGGATTTTCTCCAGTTTGTTCACATCTTTCCCAAAATGTGGTGCCCTGAAATGGACACAATACTCCAGTTGAGGTCTAATCAGTGTGGAGTACAGAGGATGACTTATTTCTTGTGTTTTGCTTATAACAATCCACCTAATACACCCTAGAACAACAATCCCTATTTTTGCAACAGTGATATAGTCATATTTAGCTTGTGATCCACTATAACCCCCCAAATCCCTTTCCACAGTACTCCTTTCTAGTCAGTCATTTCTTATTTTGTATGTGTGCAATTGATTATTCCATCCTACGTGGAGTTCTTTGTATTTGTCTTTATTGAAATATTGTATCCTATTTACTTCAGACCATTTCTCCAGTTTAATCAAGATATTTTGAATCCTAATCCTATTCTCCAAAGCACTTGGAACCCCTCCCAGCTTGGTTTGCCCACTAACTTTGTAAGTGTATTCTCTATGCCATTATCCAAATCATTTATGAAGATGTTGAATAGAACCAGACTCAGGACAGATCCCTGTGGGTCCAGGATCCAGCAGTGACAATGAAATGGTCACGTTCAGGATCCTGACAAAAAGAAGAAAGGAGAGCAGCAGAATACAGACCCTGGACTTCAGAAAAGCAGACTGAGTCTCTCAGAAAACTGATGGGCAGGATGCCCTGGGAGGCTAATATGAGGGGGAAAGGAGTCTGGGAAAGCTGGCTGTATTTTAAAGAAGCCTTATTGAGCACACAGGAACAAACCATCCTGATGTGCAGAAAAAATAGCAAATATAGCAGGTGACCAACTTGGCTTAGCAGAGAAATCTTCGGTAAGCTTAAAAACACAAAAAGGAAGCTTACAAGAAGTGGAAACTTCAACAGTTGACTAGGGAGAAGTATAAAAATATTGCTCAAGCAATCAGGAAGGCCAAGGCACAATTGGAGTTGCAGCTAGGAAGGGATGTGAAGGGTAACAATAAGGGTTTCTACAGGTATGTGAGCAACAAGAAGGTGGTCAGGGAAAGTGTGGGACCCATACTGAATGGGGGAGGCAATCTAGTGACAAATGATGGGGAAAAAGCTGAAGTACTCAATGCTTCACAGACAAGGTCAGATCCCAGACTGCTGCACTGGGCAGCACAGGATGGGGAGATGCTGAGCTGCTCTCAGTGGTGAAAGAACAGGTTAAGGGCTATTTAGAAAAGCTGGACTTGCACAAGTCCATGGGGATGGATGCAATGTATCCAGAGGTGCTGAGGGAGTTGGCTGATGTGATTGCAGAGCCATTAGCCATTATCTCTGAAAACTCATGGTGATCGGGGGAGGTCCTGGCCCACCGGAAAAAAGGCAAATATGGAGCCCATCTTTAAGAAAGGAAAGAAGGAGAATATGAGGAACTACAGACCGGTAAAAATCATAAAAGCAGGTCCTCAAGGAATCCATTTTGAAGCACTTGGAGGAGAGGAAGCTGATAAGGAACAGTCAACATAGATTCACCAAGGGCAAGTCATGCCTGACCAACCTGATTGCCTTCTATGATGAGAAAACTGGCTCTGTGGATATGGGGAAAGCGGTGGACATGATACATGGTATCAAAAGCTTTGCTAAAGTCAATGTCTCCCACAGTATTCTTGCCAGAAAGTTAAAGCAGCATGGATTGGATGAATGGACTATAATGTGGATAGAAAGCTGGCTAGATCATCGGGCTCAATGGGTAGTGACCAACACTTCAATGTCTAGTTGGCAGCCAGTATCAAGTTGGGTGCCCCAGGGGTCGTTCCTGTGGCCTGTTTTGTTCATTCATGATCTGGATGATGGGATGGATTACAGATGACACTAAACTACACTGCTACAGGCTGGGGATCAACTGGCTAAACGACAGTTCTGCAGAAAAGAACCTGGGGATTACACTGGATGAGAAGCTGGATATGAGTCAACAGTGTGCCCTTTTTGCCAAGAAGGTTAACAGCATATTGATCTGCATTAGTGGGAGCATGGCCAGTAGACCAAGGGAAATGAATATTCCTCTCTATTTGGCACTGGTGAAACCACATATGGAGTATTGTGTCCTGTTTCCCCCCCCCCCCCCCACCCCGGCCTCAAAAAGGTGGTGGACAAATTGGAAAGAGTCCAGTGGAGGGCAACAAAAATGACTAGGGGGCTGGGGCACATGACTTATGAGGAGAGGTTGAGGGAACTGGGCTTATTTATTCTGCAGAAGAGAAGAGGGAGGGAGGATTTGATAGTTGCCTTCAATTACCTGAAGGGGGGTTCAAAAGAGGATGGAGCTCAGCTGTTCTCACTGGTGGCAGATGACAGAGCAAGAAGCAATGGTCTCAAGTTGCAGTGGGGAAGGTCTAGGTTATATATTAGGAAACACTATTTCACTAGGAAGGTGGTCAAGCACTGGAATGGGTACCTAAGGAGGTGGTAGAATCCCCATAGAATATTAGGGTTGGAAGCAGGTCTGGCTCTACAGTTTTTGCTGCCCCAAGCAGTGCGCTGAATTGCCGCCGCGGGCAGCTGGGTCAGTCTGTGTGCCCTTAGGCGGAAGGCGCGTTTCCGTGGAGGCCGCAATTCGGCGGCAGCTTCTATGTTTAGCTGAAACCGCCCTGGACAGCTAAACATAAAAGCTGCCCCCGAACTGCCCTCACCGTGGAAATGCACCTGCCGCCCTAAGGGCACATGGACTTCCCCCGCCCTCCGCGGCGGCAATTTGGCACGCTGCTTGGGGGCAAAACAACTGAGACTTCTGCCCCTTGCAGAATGCTGCCCTGAGCACCAGCTTGGAATGCTGGTGCCTGGAGCTGGTCCTGGTTGGAAGGGACCTCAGGAGGTCATCTAGTCCAACCTGCTGCTCAAAGCGGGACCAATCCCCAGATTTTTACCCCAGTTCCCCAAATGGCCCCCTCAAGGATTGAACTCACAACCCTGGGTTTAGCAGGCCAATGCTCAAATCACTGAGCTATCTCTCCCCGTTCTTAAAGGTTTTTAAGGCCCAGCTTGACAAAGCCCTGGCTGGGATGAGTTAGTTGGGGTTGGTCCTGCTTTGAGCAGGGGGTTGGACTAGATGACCTCCTGAGGTCTCTTCCAATCCTAATCGTCTATGATTCTATGACCCCACTCAATATGCCCTTCCAGCTTGATTGTGCATCATTGATAACTATTCTCTGAGTACAGTTTTCCAGCCAGTAGTGCACCCACCTTATAGTAGGTTTGTCTAGGCTATATTTCTCTAGTTTGTAAGATGGCCACACGAGACTATCAAAAGCCTTACTAAAGTTGAGATATATCACATCTACTGCTTCTCTGCTATCCACAAGGCTTGTCACAATCTATCAAATATAAGCAAGATGAATTCAGTGACTTATGTATCAAGCTTTCCTAAGTAAAAATACCACAATTCTACTGCTATCAGCACTTCTGTTAAACGTGGGCAGACCTAGTCAATATTAGTTTGGGGAAAGCCTCTTTGCAGCTGAAGGTGGCAGTGGCACTCTTCTGAGTTTGTACATAATGCCCCTTTATAGTGCTACCATGTACTGGGCTCTTTTAAAATGTCATCTTGTGGATAAGATGCGAAAACCAAGGCCCTCATTACTTCTACCCAATAAAAATCACAAGGTATTTGTAACCAGAGTAGGTTATTAGCTCAGATAGCATGGCCAAACTCCAAAAAGGATAACTGCATTCGACTGTACCTACTTACAATCCCGCCACTATTTCAACACATAAAGTTAGTCTTAATTCATCTCCTAACATCTGTTAATTAATATTACTGGTGTAGAACAGCTGCCACATTCTGTACACAAGTGGCTGAATTTCACAATAGGTGAAGTAATCCCTATATAACCAGTACATAGTAACTTGTCAATTTATTTGAGACTCTTATGATGACAGATACTAAGGGTGAAGTTTACGGGTGTACAGAGACCCAGCACAAGACCTATCCATCATTTGAGTCCCATATAGGCTGTGTGCAGTCTCTTTGTATTGGGGTGAACATTGTTCTCCACAAATATAAATGAATTAACGTTAGTATTATTTGCCACCCTTCTGCTAGATGCCAATGGTTGCAACAGGGGATGGATCTGATCTGTCTGGGGAAAGAGAGGGTCCTCTTTCTAAAATATTTCTGTGGCCCCTTCCAGTATCATAATCATATTTTTGATTCTGAGAAATTAAAGTCTCCCTGGTCACCATTGCAGGTGGCTTTTTCCCCAACTTGTAAGCACTCAGAGCCTTTGGAACAGGGAACCACAAGTTTTTGTTTTGTTTTTAAATTTGGAGAAAAGAAGAACTCAAAAGAACCATCAGAAATTGTGCAACCCTAATCAGGAGTGCAAAGGAGTTTGAGCAACATGAGAGTTGCAAATAATAATTGTTCAGCTTATTGAGTCCAGAACCCTTAGCCCTACCATGAACCCACCTACCAGAACCCCCATTCTCGCATGCTCAACTAGACTCAGTAACAGTCAGAGGCAGCAAGAGGTGGCTCTCCTCTGTCAGTCTCTCCACTCCAGTGAAAACAATTCTACCACATCCCACTCCAGCATGCAGTTCAGTGATACCAGATCTGCTTCCACTGGCCTGGGGTGCTATGATCTCAGCACTGCAATCATTTGTTTGCTTGCTATACACTTAGCTCTGTCACTGTTGGTCTGATCAGTCCTTGGTGAAAAGTTACTTTATACTTGGAGCACTGCTGGTCCAGTCTCACGGATGCCCTCCATGCAGGGGGCAGAATTTCCATGCAGGGCGAACCCAGAACAAACCAGCCCCTTTAGATGTAATCCATAACTCTTGGGATAGATTGCCTAGCCTCTGTGAAACTGCCATTGGGCTCCTCTCTACTGAGCTTGAATTTCAATACTATCCCAAAGTTCACTACCTGTAAACTCAGGATGACCCACACACTCCTGGGCATACCCCGTAAAATCCCTATGTCCTTTCATGTGTACAGTAATACTTTATCATTTATAGAATCCAAATTCCAACCACGAACAAAACTCAATAGGTGGAATTATGGGTAAGCAACACAATTAATGTAAATGAACCTAGCCAGAGAGTGCTTTTCCCCTTCTCAGTCGTATCCTTTCAGTCTTCACATTGTTGTTTAACATTCCTCTTAATGACCTAAACCACATCTTAGCAGAACAGGAGCATACTAGAAAGCCATAACCCATTCCCTCCTTTCTCTCTCCCAATGTTCTGATATTTGTCTCTCTGAAGAGGCCTCTTAAAATGGTTGACTTTGGCAATGATATTCTACTCTTGGGGAAGTGTTCTGCTGCCAGTGAAAACTAAATCAAATATTAGTTATAAAAGAAAAGGAAAATATAGAAGCGTATGTAGTTTTTCAATTTTATTTTATTTTTACTTTGAACGGGCTTTATCTATTTAATGTCTGAATTATTAATATTGTCTGTTCTGTTATTTTATCTATGCCTTTTTAGTTATAAATTATTAGTTTCATTTAATTAAATGAAATACTGTGGAAGTTGAGTTCCTAGACTCCTTTGAAAAGCCCACTCTATATGTTAGACATCCTATGAATTATATTATATATTAGCTATATAATGTAATATTATGATAATAGGTTGAGATTTTCAAAGCAGTGCAGGAGGGGATGAAGGCACACATCTTCCATTTAAAATAAATGGATAATGTGCCGCTAAATCTCCTGCACTGTTTTGAAAATCTCTGCCACACGTTCTATAGACTACCTATAACTCTAAATATAGAGACATAGGTCACTATATTGATAGATAGGAGGTGAATCAAGTCTGGTTAGAAATAATAAGCAGAGGCAAAGTAATGGACCAGAATCATTTATAGCTCCACTGGGAGCTGTCTATGAAGAGAAAATGCTTAGCAGTGGCATGAGACTGAGGCAAAATAAAATTCTTCTATTTAGCACTGGTATCCTTCACCTGGATAGGATGGCAAAAAAGTGCAAATAAAAAAAGACATCAGAATAACAAATAACTGCAGAGAGTCACTCTGGACCTATTTTGAAACAACAGAATACGCTTTAAAAAGCAGTAAAACCAATAAAAATCCAGTCATCTTGAAAAAGGAGAGTCTTAGCAGCAATAAAGGCAGTCAATAAAGAAGCTCTCTCATTTAAACATCAAATGCACATTGTTTTGCAACACCTGTTATTCAGCCATAATAGCTTTCTTAACCTGTCAAAGTGTTTAAGCTGAGGAAAAGAAATGGGCCTCCAGCTGTGCACTTCAGTGGAGAAAGCCTGTGCAAAGCGATATTAGTTTAATGAAATGTGTACAGATTGTAATTGTGGTAATAAGAGGGCAATTCCCCAAGGGGCAGTAGGAAGGCGGCGAGTGCAGTCAAGCAGAAAACAGAAGCTGCAGATTGGAGGGAGAGAGAGAGAGAAGCAGCAGGGAGAAACTAAAATCCTGCCAATGGGCCCCTGCCCTCCCATGTGCTCAGGTATAGTGGAAGGGGTTAAAGGATTCACCTTCTCAGAACACTAACTGACCCCTTAGCAAATCTCAAACAGAGTTAAACCCAGAGCTGCCTGTGTGCCTCCTTCATATAGCTATGGGAGAATTCCTGGAGAAGGAGCTATCCAGACTTGTGAGAACAGCCCAAGCTGCAGATCATTGCAGAAGGTCTATAACCTGCACTTGTAAATACAAGCCAACAATGAAAGGTGGAGAAGGGGGTGGGGAGCATGTTGGGGGGGAAGAAAGAAAGCAAGGGATAGTTAACCTTTCCTTTTACTGGCTTATGTTGAGGTGACTCAGTGCCTGAAGACATGTTCCCTATGCCATGATGAGCATTTTTCTGGGAGAAAGGAATTGTCATTGCTCCAAAGTAAAGCGTACCAGGGGCTGGAGAGGAGATCAGGAGGAAATGAAATCAGACATCTCATGGGGCTTTACATTTGAACTGAGAGCTTAAACACTGTGTATAGAGGTTACTTTGCTTCTCCCCCTTAAAAAGACAGATCAGACTTAGTCCTTAAAGGCCTATTGGCTTTCACTAGAGGCACTTAGCACCTCACTTGGTCTATTTGAGAGAAAAGTCCAATCCACAGCACTGGCCAAAGCATGCACTGTTCACACACATACTTCAAATAGCTACACAACTGCCCTCACTTGATCAAAATGTTAAAATAATATGAACAGCATGAGTCTCCAAAGCCATTTTCTGACTGGCTGAATGTGACATCACTGACAAGGCCCAGTGATGAACTAGCTCCTAAAGGGAGGAGAGAGATGGTTCTTAAGTAGCTGAAGAAAAGCCAGCAGCAGCCCTGAGAGAAGTGAGAGACAGGGAAGCTGCAGAAGGAGAGAATAACTGGGGAGAATAGTACAAAGATATGGAGAGACCCAGAAAATGTGAGAGAAAATAGGCTAGAGGGAAAAGAGGACAGAGATAAACCCCAGGAGGTGAAACAGAAAGGTTGAGAAAAGCTGTGTGGTGAGAGGAACAGGAAGATTATTGAGGGTATGGCTACACTTGAAATTTGGGAGCACTGCCGCGGCAGCACTTTGAAGTGTGAGTGTGGTCAGAGCGCCAGCACTGGGAGAGAGCTCTCCCAGCGCTACATGTAAACCACATCCTCTACGGGTGTAGCGTGCAGCGCTGGGAGCCGCGCTCCCAGCGCTGCCGCACTGATTACACTGAGGTTTTACAGTGCTGCATCTTGCAGCGCTCAGGGGGGTGTTTTTCCACACCCAAGCACGAAAGTTGCAGCGCTGTAAAGTGCCAGTGTAGCCATATGTTGAGACTCACAGGGAAAAAGAGGAACAAAAACCTCAGGAGAGTCACACAAGGGACTGAAAGCTAGGGTGACCAGAAAGCAAGTGTGAAAAGTCAAGACACTTTTTCCAGGGGGGAGGGGTATAGCTGGGTTTATAAGACAAAACCCATAATGTCGGGACATCTGGTCACCCTATTCAGAACAGTAATTTTTGTGGAAATATGGAAGAGCGATAGAGACCAAGGAGGTCTGGTGGTGGACCAAGGAGAGGGATAGAGGGATTGGAAGGCAGAGGAAAAGAAAGATGGTGGGGGGAAACCTGGGGAGAGAAGGAATGAGATGGGGGACTGGAGAAGTGGCAAGCAAAGGAGAGCTAGGTAAGAGAAGGAGAGAAAATAGTGAAAGGAGAGAAAAATAAAATATCAGAAAAAAACTGATATGAAGATGAGGGATGGTATGTATGAAAGAGAAGAATGAAGACACTGAAGGAGAAACCAAGAGAAAGGGATACACAAATAACTACAGAAAGGTAGAAAAGGGGCACAACTTTAAAATTAGATGGTCAGTATATTTATACAGTCACGTTTCTACATCCTAATTTACTTCCCAGGAAGAAATGGAGGACCTGAAAAGAAGAGGGGTGCATTTTAAGCTGGGGAGAATCCTCAGGTTAACTGCTGTATCTGGGGAGGAGGGAGAGCATTTTTGGCTAGATCATGGCTCAGGAGGATGAATCTTTAGGCTGCATATGGTACAGGAAGCACATGGTGCTCTTAATACTTGCTTTTGCCTCAGTTAACTATGGGACAAATTATCAGATACCCTTACTTAAGCAGCACGTTACTCTGTCTGTAGGCCTGCTGACCAGTAGGACACTCATGGAATAACATGCTACCCACCATGAGCAGGGCCAGATCATCAGATACCCTTGAATAAATATCTGTGGTTAGCATTTGTAGTGTGCAAAGTATGTCCTATAGTGAGAATAAAGAAGTGCAAGGGGACACCATACACATTGAGGCAACCTCATCTAAGGTATAACTGGCAAGTTAACCAGGGCCATCATTGTTCCAGCCCTCTTTATTTTCAATAGTGACCAGTCTTATTTTTGCTCCCTTTACATTAGAGCCAGCAGAAATTGTCTTTTACAATTTAGGAACATTAGAGAGCAGCGGATCTGTCTTTAGGTTATCAGATGACACTTGAGAAACGCTTCTTCTCTCCACCCCCCTCCCTTCCCCCCCAACCATACTCACACACAAATAATACATAA
The DNA here is from genome assembly GCF_003597395.2 of Chelonoidis abingdonii. NCBI lineage: Eukaryota > Metazoa > Chordata > Testudines > Testudinidae > Chelonoidis > Chelonoidis abingdonii. The sequence goes on from NC_133773.1 coordinate 27,840,990, forward strand.
TGTGACGGTATAATTAGCCAGGACAACATTGAGGTCACGGCTATAAGACCCATTGAATCAAACTAAGTATATTGGCCCATGGATAAATCTATGCCATTGTCACAGACATCACAACGCTCCTTGCTACATCCCTTCATAACTTTGGTGAGGAAAACACTTGAACCAAATCCAATTTGGGCAGCACAGCTAGCAAAACTTTTAATTTGAAAGGGACTGCAGAGTGAGGGAGGGATATGAAGGGAACATTCTCTTCATCCCAAGTCTTTTTTTTTTTTTTGTCTTTAAACAATGGTTTAGAGAATTGTTCAGACGTCCCCAGCTGAGGCCTCGTATTGTGATGTGCATCTTTCATCAGTCATGTCCCCCTCTGATCTGTGATGTCATGTAGAACAATGTGACTGATGCAACCTGACACACCATGTCACAATGCCAGACGTGCCAGCTGCGAAACTATGGAAAAAAAACAAGCTGAAGAAAAGGACAATTTTGATGAGGAAAATATCTATTTTTGTTAGAAAATTTCCACTGCCTGCAAAAAACAAACAAGGAAGCAAAGAGACAGAACAAAACAGAGATTCCGGCTGAGGGCCCCTCAATGAACAAATGCTCTCCTGTTTTATCAGTTGGTTTGGCAGACCCTTCAGTATGAAGAGGAGGGACAGAGTGATGCAATTACCCCCATTCTGTGCTGTTTTAGAGACGATGCTTTTCTGTGTCTGCAAAAATGAGTAAATTTAGCATTTCAGAAAATGAAAGATAATATCTCTGGCTTGAGACACATAGGATGTACATGCACCCACTTGAGGAGAGACGCTAACTTTACTTCATTGTGACATACCTCAGTTTTCTAAAATGAACAAATAAGGAGTAAACTGAGACCAATTAACTTATTTTTTTTACTTGAGATCCGTGAAAACTCCAGACTAGTGGTGCAAGGGGGCCTGGGGCAAAGCAGGGGAGCTGCGGTGCTTGTACTCACCCAGGGGTCCAGGTCTTCGGCAGCATTTCAGCGGCGGGGGGTCCTTCAGTCGCTCTGCGTCTTTGGCTGCACTGAAATGCCACCGAAGACCCAGAGTGACTGAAGGGCCCCCCCACTGCCGAAATGCCGCCAAAGACTGTGACCCCCACCAGGCCAGGGCTCACAGGGCCCCTGTGGGGCCCGGGGCAAATTACTCCACTCCCCCCCCCCCCCCGCGCCCGCAGCCCTGGCCAGAAATTATCTACTTATATGATGTTTTTGGGAATTTTTCCACATTTCCCACTACTTGCTTGGGCCCCGAGGAGTCATTACAGCCACAGGGGGCACCCTGGTAGCATGGGTTCATGGGTTCACAAACTCTTTCCCCCTTCTCCTCCCTGAGGACATGCTGTGAGGGTAATCTGCACAAGAAAATCCTTACATGGTTTTCCTTGCAAAAATCTCCCTACCTGCAATCTGGGCCTGGGTTAGAATACTTGAAAAAAGGCCTCCTAATGGCAAATGCCTCAGCTAACCATGCCTCAGTTAAGGCCACTGCAGCTACTCACATCAGCGAAGAGAGCACTGCTAAAATGATTTCACATAGCTGAGGTGGCTATATAGACACTTAGGTCTAGTCTATACTATCAACCTATATCTAAGGTGACCATATGTCCCATTTTTAAAGGGACAGCCCCATATTTAAGCCCTTATGCAGGTGTCCTGACTTCTTCTTAAAAATGGCCAAATTGTCCTGTATTTTCTCTCTTCCCTCATCAGTATTGGTGGATCCTGCTGCTCGCTGGATCCCTGCTCACCAGTCACTTGCCCACCAGTGCTGAGGGGTCCAGTGGGCAACGATGGAGGTGGGTGTGCAAGGCTGGTGGTGGGCAAAGCTGCAGAACTCTGAACCGGCCACTCCCCCTGCTAGTCTGTCAGCGCAGGCTATTGGCTAGCCAGGCCCCATCCCACCGTCCTGTTTCCAACTGGCACTGGCTGTGCACTGTGAGCTGCAGTGGCTGGTGAGTGTGGGCAGGCACCAGGTAGTGACCACTTACTTGTTGCCTCTGCTGCCCACCCAGAAATGATTTATGTGCTCCCCCTCTTGCTGTCCGCTCCCCGCTTTCCCTCTTCACCGCCCCTCCCCCCCGCTGTCCCACTGCTTCTCCATACCCCCGCAGCAGGGCACATCCCACCCCCAGCACTTTGCGGGGAACCAGCCCCTGGTCGGAGTGTTCAGCTCACCAACAGCCTGGTTGCAGGCTCCTTCCTTCCCCCACTGCCTCTGGCTAGGCTGGCACCGTGGGAAAGTCCAAGCCCCTCCAGCCCCAGGCGTTGGCCACGAGGAGCCAAGCCCTCCACGTGCCAAAGCCCCGCACAGCGCTGGCCTGGGAAGCCTCTCCACCCCTCAGCTAAGCTCTGGATTGGCCGGGGGAGGGGGAAGAGAGAAAGAAGCAATTTCCAGCCTGTTCATGCCCCAACAATGCAGGCTCAACAGCAGCACCTGGGCAGAAGCTTAGCACCCTCTTCATCCACCCCCCCAACCCTGCTTTGGGTCCTGCCCCCATAGAGCACGGGGCTGCTCCATCCCTTAGGCACCCTGCCCTGCTGAGCCACATCTCTGGCTGGGTTCGCTGAAGCCCCTGCAGTCAGGTTCCCTAGGCCATGCTACACAATTCATCCTTAGGGTTTAACCCTTTCCTGCCTGCGCTGTAGCCAGGGGACAGGAGGTGGCTGGGTTATGTCAGTGGCCGGCAACAGCCTGAAGGTGTTAGCTGTCTTTTGATACTGAGGGCAGGAAGGGACAAGTTGCTTCCAGCCAGAGGGGAGTGAAGGGGCAGGGTAGAGACGAGATGAGCTCTGCAAAGACACAGGTCAAGTCATTCCTTCACTTCCACTCCTCTCCTGTGACTGGAAGCAGCTCCCGTCCCTTCCCTCCAGCAGAGTGCAGAAAGGCTGCTGCTGGCCACATTCTGGTGTGAACCCTGGCAGAAAGCTGGGGGAGGGGCATGTGGCCCTCCATGCCTTCCCCCTTACACGTGTTGCCTCGGAAAGGTACCAGGAGAAACTGGTCCATCCCAGGGGCCTAGCCAGGCATGGAGGACAGAGAGCACCAGGCAGGGAGGGTCCGGTTGGTTGGTCACCCCCAATGCATGAGAGAGGTGTGTGGATGTGGGTGTAACCTCTTGTGTGTGTCACCCCTCCCTGTGTGAACCCAAAAGCCTTAAAGATAAGAAGGTAAATATAAAGAATCCATCTGCGCAGTATTTTTTCAACAGGGCTCAGTCAACTTGATGTTAATTTGAATGTTTGTACTGCATAGTACTGGTTGATTGCTAATGAACCCACTTGAATATGAAAAATTTTATCAGATGTCCCATATTTAGCATATGGAAATATGGTCACCCTACCTATATTGATATAAGTACTTTGCTCTGGGGTGTGAAAAAACCATACCCGTGAGCAACATAATTATGCCAACCTAACTCCCCCAATGTCGACAGTGCTATGAAAATAAGAGAGCATCTGCTGCTGACATAGTTAATACACCTCCCTGAAAGGCAGTAGGTAAGTTGAAGGGAGAGATCTCTCCCATTGGCTTGGAGTGTTGTCATTAAAGTGCTGCATCTACACTGATGCAGCATTTTAAGGATAGACTTGTCCTTAGCCAAGTTAATGCACATCTGCAGCCCCCAGCCAAATTGCAACGTTCAAGGAGTGCTTATTCCTTTCATTCTCTCCTTGGTTTCCTTCTTTGTTTAACCACCTTGCTCTGCCACCCTTCAAATAAATAATAATAATAATCCTGGAAATTGAATGTAAAGGATTGTATTAGAGCAACACTAAAGTTGAGAAATCAAACTCTCAGATGTCAGGAACCTCCTAAATTTAATGTTTCTAGCACAACTTTAACTAAGTTGCACTTTACATGCTTAGCCACATGTTCAAAAGCTGAACCCCATTTTTTCACCCACATTTGTTTGGCATAGAAAATGCTGTCACTTAGATGCCTAAATGATTATTTGTGGACTCAGATACTTCAACATGGAAGTGACAGAAATTGCACCTGCTAATAATCACCAGTACAAAAATAAATAGTGATAAGATCAGGGAATTTCAGGCTAAAAATTTGTCCCATTGCATTCCTTATTAAATGTAAAACAACGTACAGAGGAATCTATACTGTAAAATTCACACCAAGTGCAGTGTGGCTGGGTTAATGCTGCAGTACAGACTTTAACAAAGGGAATTTCCAGATTTTTAGCCCCTTCATTCTTCACATTTCATTGACACTAATTTTTTGCACTTAATAAGCATCAAATGCAAATATCAGGAAAAACAACAAATCTCTCTTCCATCCTCCCTAAATGACATTGAAACACACCACTGTCCTAAACTGCCACAGCGTGTAGCTTGGTTCTGACAGGCAGGCATTGCTATCCAGCCCTTCTCACTTATCGCTTGGCTTTGGCTAGTTTGAGCTGCTCATGCCAATCACTGAGTGAGAGGTTCTGTGGTGGCATCTGTCTGTCAGTGGGTCTGTCTGTACGTATCTATCTTCGAGGACATTTCTTTTTCTTTTTAAATGTCAATTTGTTTAACTATAATCCAGCCAGTCAGCTACAGTTGCAAGCCTATTACAAGGCACCGCTTCCAGTAGAAAATAAGACAGTGGAAAAGGGAAAAAAACTATTAAAACACACACACACACACACACACACCACAGAAGCATTAAACTCTGGCTTTGCCTCAGGCTACCCCCTGCTCAGGGACGGACACAAGCTGATGGTTCACTGCTGATATCAGATTTTTTTTTTAATAGTCTTGTTGCTCTTTTGTTTTAATTGATTTTGTTGTTGTTGATGACCCATAGCTACAAGCAGGGGTGGGCAGGTGCTCAAGTATCTCTCCCCTCTCCATTGACAAATTCCTGTGGAGAGGATTTTCAGCAGCCTGCTTTCAAAATTAAGGCTGAATCTGCTTAGTGGTAGAAATCCAGGTCTTTTCCTTGCTACAGAAAAGCTTTTTTCAAAAGAATTTAGGCCCTGACCCAGTAAAGCACTTCTATACCTGTGCTCACTTCGCAGCATGTGAGTAGTTCCATTGACTTCAGTGGGACTACATAAATACCATACTTGAAAGTTAACCACATTTTCACATTTTGTTAGATCAGGCCATTGGTGATTGTGGTAGACTGTCTGCCCTGAACACAGAACGGAACATGTACAAAAAAATAGGCATCAGTACAGCATACATGACAGGTGTCTATCTTGGCTGGGGCAGCTCCAGGCCCCAGCACACCAAGCGCATGCTTGGGGCGGCAAGCAGCGGGGGGCACTCTGCCGGCGCCGTGAGGGCGGCAGGCAGGCTGCCTCCTGAAGCTTGCCTGTGGAGGGTCCACTGGTCCCGCGGCTTCGGTGGACCTCCTGCAGGCGTGCCTGCAAAGGGTTCGCTGGTCCTGCAGCTTCGGTGGATTGAATCTGGGATCTTAAACTGTTGCAGCTCATGCTTTTATCTCTGGAGCCAAGGGACAAAGCTCATATCTGTAGACTGGGCAGGGGAACACACACTTCCCAGTGGGTTACACAAGCTTCCCACAGGTGGTCCCTATCAATGCAATTCAGTGCTGTTCTGGAGGATTAAGAGGATGTCTATCTATACTAGATCACAGAACTGGAAAGGACCCCAGAAGGTCATCAAGTCCAGCCCCCTACCTTCACAAGCAGGACCAAGTACTGATTTCACCCCAGATACTTAAGGGCTGAACTCACACCCCTGGGTTTAGCAAGCCAATGCTCAAACCACTGAGCTATCCCTCCTATCAATGTTCAGCTACTCTGCAGAGATTGCCAATACAAACCAGTTATGGTGGTGATTTTTGCCGTGTGGAACAAGTTCACTAGGAACAGGATCACCACCAAGCGTATCACATAGACTGCTGAACAGTCATCCTGATCAGTTACAGTGTTCCATCATGAACTGAGCAACTGCAGAGACATGTCCATGAAAAGTAAGATGAATTTTTAAACAAGTTGTGTTTGTGCCCATTCAATGTGAATATTTTAGCAAATGAGTTTACTAGCAAGAGCAATCACTAAAATAGAGAATTTAAAGTGAAAATTGCAGAATATTCTTAGAAATTGTGCTTGAGGGTTATTTGTGACAGAGGCCTGGTCCTAAGTGACATGCTCAAAGAATTTAAACATATTATGTGACTTGTCAACCAATAAGAAAAAGCAGAAAGTGCAAATGTTGAATAATCACAATTAACTTCTTGCAATAATTATTTCTAGAAATTATTTGGCAAATACTTATGAATGATAAATAAGTTGCAGAAAATGGTGATTCATTCACACACAAGATAAAGAGACAGCATGGATTGAATAAATCATTTTAATTATTTGCCCATCTCTAGATATTACCAATTACAGATGAGTTAATTAGTTATTAACTATTCGGGGGGAATAAATAACATGGCTACTTATTGCTGTAGTACATTGCCCAAATATTCTGGAAGTAAGGTGGCAGACCTGGGCCTGTTTGGAATATGTGAGGACAGGTCCAGGTAATACTGGTTAGAATAGGCCTGTATGGAAGCGGATGATATTCAGAACAGGTTTCAAGGTTCAAATATCAGGAGCCCCAAATATAATTATCTTACTCCATCATTACCGCTGACTTGGGCTAGATTGAAGCCAGCAGTCTAGGTTGAGGCATCTAGTCAGATTCGTTTTTGGTTTTCCTTCTCCTCTACAAATGTTTTGCCCTCTTTTCTTAATTTTTTTTCTCCTTTGTAAAAATCTATGCTCTAGAGCAAGTGAGTTTTGTTTGTTTGTTTGTTGGCAGCCAGAGAATTCATCTGCATGTGTATTTTGCACTGGACTGAAATGAAAATAAAGTAACCTGTTTGAAAAACGTGAATGTGTGTCTGTGGGCCAGAGAGAGAGAGAGATCTTGCCTGACAGAGCTGTCTGTCAGTATTATCTAATTAGTGAACTACTTTCCCCAGGTTGTACTACCTTTTTAGTCCTATTCATTAGCAGACCTACATTTTACATTCCAGAACTATTGCTCAGGGGCAAATAACATATGTGGCCCCAGAGAGAATGCTGACTGCCAACATACCTGTGTGGTACCTTCCCCATCATTAAGCCATTCACTCTTTTCCCATTCCGCTGTTTATGTCACCACTTGGATTCACTTAGCCTTTTTCTTTAGGAAACCAGCTGTCTGTAAGTCTTCCCTCCCTGATTCCCCATTTTTTAAATTCTCTCTCATACCAACAAATGCTACATAGCAGACAGATTCATTCATCTCTACCACCTTATCTGGTGGAGCATACGTTTCTTTTCTTTGAGGTCAGATTAACTATTCTTTATAACATGGTACAAAGAAGAAATGTGTGTTGGCAGCAAATTCTGCTGCTCTTAGCCATCATTTCTGTCAACTGCATTAAGCCAATTTAACACGCTTAAAATGCCTTTTGTCAACAGCAACAAAAGCAAAACGCAGTTGAACTCTGGTTAATAAATCATCTTCTGGAGGTAGAGACTGGCTGAGAAATATGATGCCAGACAGTTACTGCAGCTATTCTTACACCGAGGAGAAAAAATGGAAAGTAAAAGTTCAACCAACTTTCTGTCATTTAAAAAAAGCAACCTGGAAGCAATAAACTGTAGCTGCTAAAAAAACACCACCATATCCCATACTGAAAGAGCCAATGGCCATTCGATTAAACCTTTGCCTCCTGATACTCTCTTCCTTTCCCCTTTGTTTATTGACATTGCTGCCTGCATTCAATCTAATTTAGGCTCCAATGGATCAGAGTGTGGGATTAGAGCCCAAAGCACCTCAGGGCAAGTACTTGTCAATTTATTTGTCTGTAAAGTGCCATGAATGCCTGGGATGCTGTATAAATTAAACTATAAATAATTATAATGGTAATTGATAGTGAACACGTTGTTGTAATAAGGTCAATTGCCAAAGTTGCCAACTCACAATTTATCTCAAGTCACATATTTGGTGGGGTTTTTTTTTTGGAAAGTTCCTATACCTGGAGTCAGGCGATCATGAGAGAATTGCTACTTTAAAAAAATAGAAGTAAGTTTCTAGCCTTCCTGGTTACAAAGCAAAGTTTGAAAACATGAATCCAAAAGGTTCAAAAATGAGTAGGCAAATAAAAAGTACCCAAGATTTATTATTTTTTGGAAAAAAAAGATTTTAATCCCATTTTATGATTCTATAGGCCTCAGTCATGATTTTTGATTGCTTGGGGCGGGCAACATTGGAATTTACCCCTGTGCAGAGGACAGACACAAGGTCTAGACACCTCTTTAGCCCAGATTCAGGTGCCAGAAAGGTAGTTAAAAGCTACTTTGGCCTCCCCCACTGCCCGTCCTCCACTAAAAGCAGCTTGGCTCAATCAGATCAGAGAATCTGGCCCATAATCTTTTAGAAAGTCCATTCCCCTGTATAACCCTCAAACCAATAACCATGAAATACACTTTCAGCACACAGAGTTATCTCTGCAACACACATTATTAATAATGCTCCTCACATGGCACTAAGGGCCAAATCATCACATGGGATTTTTCCTACCACACTGCACAAAATGAAGCAAACTAGAATGAAAAATGAGGGGAAAATGCAAGTGGAATAAATATTTTACAGTGCATCTATAATCTGTGCTGCGTATCCAAAAATAATTAGAATGATTAATCCATATTTAGAATATGGATAAAGTTAGTGCCAAAGGAGAAGGAAGAGATGAGAATTACTGTAACTGCCCCTTTCTTGTCCCAAATAACCCATGTGAGAGATGTACACAGAAGTTAGTCAGGGTAGGTAGCCATGACAGCTGAATCACAAGCCCTTCAGGGCAAGTGCTGTATGTGCTCCAACGATTAGCACCATGGGAGCATCTAATACAGAGGGGTTCCCCCAGCAGTGACACTCACTCACAGAAAGAACAGGAGTACTTGTGGCACCTTAGAGACTAAGGGTATGGCTACACTTATAGCTGTACAGCGCTGGGAGTTACAGCTGTCTTCTACAGCTCATCTCAACTGATTAGACTCTTCCTGTTGGTATGCATACTTCCACCTTTTCATGTTCTCTGTATGTATAAATATCTCCTGTCTGTGTTCCATTCTATGCATCCGAAGAAGAGCGCCGTAGCTCACGAAAGCTCATGCTGAAATAAATGTGTTAGTCTCTAAGGTGCCACAAGTACTCCTGTTCTTTTTGCAGCTACAGACTAACACGGCTGCTACACTGAGGCCTTGGCTACACTGGCACTTTACAGCGCTGCAACTTTCGCGCTCAGGGGTATGAAAAAAACACTCCCGTGACCGCTGCAAGACACAGCGCTGTAAAGCGCCAGTGTAAACAGTGCCACAGTGCTGGGAGCGCAGCTCCCAGTGCTGCAAGCTAATCCCCATGAGAAGGTGGAGTATGTGCAGTGCTGGAAGAGCTCTCTCCCAGCGTAGGCGCTGTGACCACACTCACACTTCAAAGCGCTCCCGCAGCAGCGCTCCCGCGGCAGTGCTTTGAAGTTTCGAGTGTAGCCAAGCCCTGAAACTCACTCACAGCAGTCACAAAAAGAACAGCATTCCTTACACCCAGTCTGGGGGGCATCATGAAGGGGAATTCAATGGAGTTGCAACAATGAAGAGAAACACAAGCAGAGGTAACAGGGCTGACACAGCCCTCCACTGACAATGAAACCGTGTGAACCTCCATCAGTCGAACAGGCTGACATTTTTCAGATGAATAGTTTATTCACCAAAAATCCAGTTTGGGGTCAACCAAAAATACTCATGAATTTGGGTTAATTCTGCACAACAGTTTCAGCAAAAAAAAAAAAAAAAAAAAAAAAAATCTTTCAACATTTTATTTTGAACCATTGCATTTAAAAATTGAGCTTATTTATTTTAAAAAGGGGATGAGGTGAAAAAAAGTTCTTTTGGGTCACACAAAACATTGTTTGACCCAAAACACCAAATCAAAAAAAAGAAAAAAAAAAATCAGTTATTCACTCCACTCTCCCCATGAGTTCCCGGGTAGCTCCGAGGCAGCGACACTGTGTCACAAAACCCTTCCCAGTCAGGAATTCTTATGTCTCTAGGCTAAGGCTCCCCACTTACCTCTGGCCCTTTCCTACTCAGAGCCCCACCTCTCCTAGCCAAAAGGCACCTTACTCAGGCCTAGCCTTACTCCAGCAGATTCTTGAGGCTTCTCTGCTCCTCTCCAGACCAGAGATGCTGTCCAGCCTTCCTTCCTTCCCAGATGGCTCCTATCTTTTGTTTCACTCACAAAGTGATCTGATTGGCTGAGGAAAAGGACTCAGCTATCTATTAAGTGTCAGTCTCTGGTAAGTCCCAAAGCTGCTGCAGCTGAGCCCCTGATGGAAAGAGACCGTTATTTTGTGCTGTTTGGAGCTGGTCTAGCAGCTCCAGATGACGAAACAATTCTTCCCACCTTACCTTTTGCTGGCTATACAGCTAGGAGGCGAAATGGCTCCAGTACATTGTTAGCACAAATAACTGAACTGGTTCCCAGTGAATCTGCAGGACTGCATTGTACGCATGCTGTGGGGTACCTAAACTGTGCCAACTACCTGGGGTCACATTGTATCTACGCAGGTTACTTTGCTGCATTCCTCATATGTGCTACATCCTCTTTGTGGGGCTTTTAGGCCAAGTCTTTTGACTAAACCTGCTCTCCTCCTGCAGTTATGATGCATCATGACTTGCAAGGGTTCTAAGCAATGGAAACTTTGCATTCATTCTTCCCCTTCCACAAGTTGGCCCTATACATTTACCATTTGGCCTCTACACTAACAAGTGAAAAGCAGATTGTAAACTAAGGTTTTAAAGGGTCCCAAATTAGTCTATACTAAATATATTAATTTCCAAAATCCCACAATGCAGATTGGATAAAAGTTTTTATTTTAAAAAAGAAGCGTCAAAGAAAAGGATTTTGATTTCATCTGCATGTGAAACCACTTGTATCTCTAGCTGCAGATTTTCCCCTCAGCTGGCACCTTTGCAGTTTGGAACAAAATTAAAAATGAGAAAATGACATGAGCACTGATAAAAAAAGAAAAAGAGTCAAGACATTTAATAATCTGCAAGCTCAAGGCTTTTTCATTAAACATGTCTCCTCCTGTATATACAGCACTTTCACGTATTTTATCCAGGGAGAAGTGTGTGTTTTTTCCCTGGTTTCAGAGTAGCAGCCGTGTTAGTCTGTATCCACTAAAAGAACAGGAGTACTTGTGGCACCAGAAATGATTGGTACTACAAAGCTGGGGTTCCAAGCAGGGCAATTATTTTGGTGCCTACCTGCTGTACCTGAGGGAACAACAATTCACATCAGTAAATCAGCATTTCCAGATATGAATCTGAAAGCCCTGTCACCACAGAAGCAGAACGTGGAGATGATGATTTATAGTGGAGGTTCATCTAGCAGCTGGAGGCAGATGTGCTTATATATGATAAAAATCAGATAAATTAGAGCTACAAGTGCTATTACTGGCCCAGTTTCCAATCAATGCTCATAAAGTCATTGGTACAGCTCAAGAGAAGGGTGTGCAAATATGGTTTTACACACCTCTGTGTTTCCATCTTTCTGGGGCACTGTGCACCAGGCTGGTCCAGTGTAAATCAGAGCAGGTTTACCTCTGGCAGCTGAGGATTCAGCAGAGTTAAGAGTGCCCCAGACAAGCTCCCTTTTTTTCTGTGGCCAGTAGTGGGAGTTAGCATAGTAGGTACTGTGCCTCCATGATAAGAAATCTTCCAGTGACCAGATACGCCAGGTTTAAAGTGTCTTTGAGAATCTGGCCCAATAGTTCAGACAGTCCATTCTCCCTGCCAATACCACCTTTTCCCAACCAGTACATTCTACAGTGATTGAACCAATTTAGTTTTAAACTGACTTTACCAACAGGATTCAGACAATCTCAGCTTTTTTCCCCTCCTCCCACAGTTAATAAAGTGATCACTGCCCAGTTGTACATCACTCATTCAACATGGATCTGTCAATCTGTGCTCCAGAGATGCCCCAAAATGACCTACAGCTGCATAGTTGTAGCAGGCCAGTTTCTGAAATACACTGGTAGATACTTGTCCACAGTACCCACATGAAGCATGCATGATTATGAGCACTGTTATCCACCCACATCATTTTTATATGATAAAAGAAAACACACAAATGAGGGGAGAGTCAGACACATTTCTAGGTCTTACACACTGTACTTAGACAGATCTAATTTAACAATGCAAACTTGCATAAAGGGTTAGAAGACGCTGCAGAGGAAGTTACTGCAGCAGAGGGACACCAGTAAGCCATGTGTCATCAAGTTACAGCCTGTGCAGTTCACAGGGATCAGTTTACTGTGGTTTCCGATTAAAAAATTATAATCATTATGTCAGCCTAGTGTCGTATGGCTCATATACAGTCTTTATGAGCTACACACAGAAAGTATGTGTGTACTGATGCATTATGTGGTCTGAAGGGCAACAGCTACAAGGGCTACTGCTAACTCCATTTCCAAGGTAGAAGTTCAGCTGCACTTCAGAGTAATTTCTTAGCCATTTCTGTAAGGAAGATCACAATAGGAGGACAGCTCCATTTAGTTTTCCTCTCCCCACCCCTTGCAAAACACAATCCAGGATTCATTAGGCAATTAGAAAAAAAAATACCTCCCCTTACACTGCCGTAGAGTCTGGGGCTTATTGATATTGTTCAACATTAATTGAGATCAAAGCTGGAATGGCAAGGGGCTATTTTATGACACAAGTCTTGGTCAGTCATGGAAGGTTAGGATAGATGGACATTTCATTTTTCTCAGCTCTAAAATCCAGCCTTTGATGTCCACATTTAATTACTGTTACTCTATTGTCAGTTGCCTGCCTAGCCCAAAGGACATGTATTAGGATGGCAGCCAATCAATGGCCAATAAATCATCTACCGGTTTGGCTAGTGAACAACTGGATTTGTGTGGGTAGCCTAGATAACACTACATTAGGTGCCATATTTCTTGCAGGAAGTTCTCAAGCTGTGACTAAAATCCCACACTGACAACATATTCTCCTTAGACTGTGCCACACCTGTAGTCACTAATGTGCCAAAATACAATAGCTGAACAGTCACAAACCCTTGGGTCAACCAATTACACAAGTTCTGATTGCAGAAAGCACTTGGGAAGCCCATGAAAAATGTTATTATAGCAACAGACAGGGAAAGCATTGGACACAGACCCATGACAGGCTGTCTAATATATTCACAGATGATGCAGATGACATAAAAACCCCAAACAGAAGTTGTATGCTTATTCTGGGAGTATGACAAAGGACAAAAACACATCATTCCAGCTAGTCCCACTCTTGATATTATGTTGATCATTTAGGAAGAAAGGGAGTGGGGAAAGGGGTGGAATTTTGAATATACTAGCTCTGAATGATATCTTCACTGCTGATTGTGTGGTCACGAGCCAGAGTAGAGCACAAAAGGATTGCCTGTTACCCACAGTCAAGCAATCAATGCAAGTGTATCATCATAGTGTCACAACCCTTATGATTCAGAGCCTGTTAGCAGAGCTTTCTAAGGCATTTACAGCAAACCTATGTTTTTCTTTTGAAGGGTGATTAACAAATCCACTACAGTCTGTCTCCATGCTTCTGCTGAGAAACTTGTCTTCCTCAGCAGCACATGCTCAGTTCAAGTATCAGTACCGTATCTATGGGGCACATGCCATAGCAGCTTAGGAATGAAGATGTAGCCAAAGGAAAAGTAATATCCTGGGTTTCTGAACCAGGATGTGGGTTTGTGGCAGCAAAGCACCCAGAAATCCTTGTACTCTTTGCACTAGTAGAGTGATTTTTGCTGGAAAGAGTCACATTTTTTCAGCTGGGGTAACTCTGGGCACATCCTTGCTGACTGGAAATAAAGGCATTTGGTGAATATTCTGGTCCTGACACACGTCTAGTGTTACTGGAATCATTGTCCCTAACTAACCTTTCATTTTGATCTCCATCTCTGTCAAAGTATTATGTATTTTCCCTCATCCAGTTTAGCTGATGTATGTATTTGTGAAGAACATCATGTTCCTTTGGTAGTGCAGACCAGGGAATATTTGCAGGTACTTCTAGACAGCAGGAACCCTCACTGATAATAAGCAGAAATAAAAGATAATTCGTTTGCAATTTTCATTCAAGCCAAGATTTTTAAAAGTGACCCAACAGCTTTGTTCTCTCTTGGGATTAAGAGAAGCCAGACATGCAACTAGTTTTCTCCAATCTTTCTGAAACAGTCTCTCGTTCAACATAGTAAGTAATAGCTAGAAGGCAGAATAGTCTTTTTGTTTGTTTTCTTTATTTGCAAATGTGTATTTTGCTGGAAGGATATTTTACCTCTGTTTGCTGTAACTTATACTTAGGCTGGGGGGGAGGGAGTCCCTCTGGTCCATGTAAAGCTGAGACCCTATAAACATTTTCCATCTTGATTTTACAGAGATAATTTTTACTTTTTCTTTCCTTAATTAAAAGCTTTTCTTTTTAAGAACCTGATTGATTTTTTCTTTGTGTAAGACCCAAGGAGACTGGGTCTGAACTCACCAGAGATTGGTGGGGGGAAGGAGGATGGGGGAAGGTGAATTCTTCTCTGTTTTAAGATTCAAGGAGTTTAAATCACTGTAAACTCACCAGGGCTAGGTGGGGGGAAAGAAAGGAGGGGGAAGGGTTTATTCCTCTTTGTTTTAAGACCCAAGGGATTTGGGTCTTGGGTTCCGCAGGGAAGGTTTTTAGGGGACAGAAAGTGTACCAAACACTATATTTTGGTTGGTGGCAGCATTATCAGATCTAAGCTAGGAATTAAGTTTAGAAGGGTACATGCAGGTCCCCACTTTCTGGGGGGGGAATAAGACCTTGACAAGGCATGTAACGATCATGTTTTTTAAAAAGAAGCCCTTTTAAAAAATGACCAACAAAGTAAGCAGTATGCATCTTCCTGTTTTTTGTGTTTTTTTATGGTGAGATGTGACAGTCAATCGTAGTGCTTTACAGCTACTATTGTACATTAATTGATAAGCAACAATACTGCTACAAGACATAAACCAAGAAAGAACCTGTCTCAGAGTGCTTAAAATCTAGAAAAGAAACGTACTGGCAGGCCCAGATGAAGAAGTTACTTTAGATCAGTGGCTCTCAACCTTTCCAGACTAACATAGCCCTTTCAGGAGGCTGACTTGTCTTGCATACCCGCCCCCACCCCCCAAGTTTCATCGCATTTAAAAACGACTTGCTTATAAAAGTGTTACAGCCTCCTTTTACTTAGAAATTGCTCACTTTTTCATTTTTACCATATAATTATTAAATCAAATAAATCAAATGGAATATAAATATGGGACTTACATTCAGTATATAGAGTAGTATAAACAAGTCATTGTATGAAATTTTAGTTTGTACTAACTTTTCTAGTGCTTTTTATGTAGCCTGTTGTAAAACTGCGTAAATATCTAGATGAGGTGATGTACCCCTAAAAGACTTCTGCATATCCCCCGGGGTACACATACACCATTTGAGAACCACTACTTTAGATCCCATTAAAAAAAATTCTTTTTTTTCCCTATTGTCAATGTTGTGCTTGAAGTGGGTCTGCAGAATGCTTTTAAATTAGATAATAGTGAGGCCTAGGGCACTGGGATTTTGAGTACTTTTGGGTTTACACCGTCAGAGTTAAGCCATTTATTTGAAAATGCAAATTTACTTCTTTACAGCAATTCTCAAAACATAATTTGCTATAACAGACTTGAAAAACTGCCCTATAGGTCATACTGTCATAACCCTACACCCGTTTCCACCTCTCTGCACTGAGGTGTGGCTACATGAATTTATACCATTTATTTTAGCATTCAAACCTTTTTTTCTCTCCAGTTGACCTCTGAATAATTTCAGTCAGGCTAAATCATTGCATTGAAACTGCCTTGGAGTCAAACAATTCTCTCCTGGGTTCTGCTGTGTCTCTGACCTTTTCTGGACATCATAGTTGTAATTTATATACTTAACCACAAACTCCCACTGCAGTCTCATGAACCCTCATTGGTTAAGCATTACTGTCTCTGGAATTGAGGTCCCAACCAACTGGCAAGTTACAGTAGATATCCTGCAACTGAATCCATGCTGATTGCTATTACTGTTAGAAACAGAATTATTCAGAGAAATTTCCAAATCATGTTATAGAATAGGATACTCTTTCCAGAGATTTTAACCATCATATGGAATTTAATAATATCTCAGTTAGGGAATCCTGTGGGTAGGTTTATGAATTATACAGAACGATTATAATACTTCTGAATAAAATTTTAATAGGAATTTTCCAGAGATTTGGAGAGAAGAGTTGTTCTGCTGTTAAGACTGTAATAGCATTGCACTACAAAAGAAATGTTGCCACCCCACTACAGTCATCAAGAAAAAGCTTCCCAGGCTACAAACTGATAAGCAAGTAGTAGAATTGGAGGATATGTTTGGTGTTAAACTTGGGATGAATTGTCAAGCCAGTTTAAAAATACTGAAATGTAAAACTTTCAGAGTTTTCCTTAACTAGAAGATTCTTCTATGTATTTGATCACATTGCATCTCCACAGGGGCGAGGCCAAGAAACTGAATTAGTTTTGTTTTCATTTCAACAACACTCATTTTGAAGAGCTAGATCACCTTATTTTGGAACTTCTAAAATGAAAACATCAGAACACAGCAATCATGTCACAAAGTTGTCAAGTTACAAGTGATAATTCTTGCATAACAAAAGAGGTTCATAAAAGACATGTCAGGTTCGGCAATTTCATACAGCTATTGTTTGGTTTCAGAATACCACTAGAATTTCTAAGGTACATACTGTAGCAGACAGATCTTAAAAAAGTCAAGCAGTTTATACCATTATCCCAGTTTGGACCATCCCCCTCCCATGTAGATTTTTATATAACAAAGGTCAATCCACTCAAAAAATTGTGTTTTTAAGATACAGGAGTGGGGAAGGAATTCAGTTTGTAAAAAGTTTCACAGTTCATAAAAAATACTTCATTACCTTTTTGGAGAAGCCCAGAACTGCTAGCTAAAACTATTGTTGGATATGATGTGCTGTACATTTACAAAACAATTGCCAAACAAAAAACTTCACTAATCTAGAACTAGTGTCCTTCCTATGTATGAATAGAAAATGTATCTGGGGGTTCAAATGTCCATAGCAAATAGCGTCACACTTGAACATCCTGCCTTCCCAAAATACTCAGTCATCCCTCACAGAGGAATTGGCTGCAATTGGACATTTTAGCCTAAACCATATTGGAGATGTGCTTTTCCAAAAGAAACGTTAGATACTTCACAAAGAGGAAAATCTTTTGAACTTCCATGTTTTAAAAACAGCATGTCCAATTCCACTCAAATTTGTCCCCAAAATATTCTCACCTAGAAGAGGATTGTAAATAAGAAATTTGAGATGGATTAATTGAGTTCAGTGCAGTGATAACAGAGATGAATTTGGTCCTAAGTCTGCATCATTCCATCCTCCACAGGGCTTCGAAATAAGGATTTTCAATTGCATTTTCAATACATTTCTATTCAAATGAATTTTGAAATCTAGGGAAGAGCTTTCTATCTGCTGAAGAATCCAGAACTCTGTGCATTTTGTGTTCATTATATCATTAATGGTATATCGATTTGCTGATGGTGTCTCCATATCCTTCTCAAATTTCTGCTCATTGGGCCCCTGATGGACATTAGTCCTATCCGCACTTGTCTGACACATGAACCATGCAAAATCCTTTGAGGGTTTTTTTTTTCTATATATCTCTACTCACTTCTGATGAAACAGACAAAGGCTCCTGACAAAAGTGTGTTCACAATGGTGTGCCCAGTGGTGATTGTGAGATAATTGTGTCACTCTTAAAGGGCTTCTATAATTTCTCAATTCAGTGGTAGTTACTGAATGAACTTCCAGTGAAAAGCTCTATTGTTTTTCCACCAGTTGTATTGTACATATGTTTTTCAAAAGCAGAAAAATAATGTTTTTTTCATTAAAGGCCGAACTGTGCCAAATTTGCTAATAGTGAGTGGTACCTTTCTACATGAGTAGCCCTACTGAAATCAATGGAACGGTGTGTATAGTAAGATACTATTCAAGGTGAGTAAGGGTAGCACAACTGGCCCTAAATCAACTGGTGATCTCCGAGAGCCATTAACTTCTGATCTGGTAAATAAAAATTAAAAAATTAATTTTTTTTTTAAAAATCACAATGGTTTTCTTAATGGAAAACATAAATGTTCAAAAGTTAAACAAAAGCCAAAATGTAACCCGGAGGCAAAATAACTCACGTGGCCCTTCAATTCTATTCTATTATGAAAAGCTAAAGCCAACTGTCAAGGTTTTTTTCCCCCCCAACTTTGAACTTTAGTGTCCAAAAAGTGGGGACCTGCATGGAATCTCTAGCTAATTCCTAGCTTAGATCTGATAACGCTGCCACCAGCCAAATATAGTGTTTGGCACACTTCTGTTCCCCAAAACCTTCCCTGGGAACCCAAACTCAAACCCCTTGGGTCTTAAAACAAGGAGAAATAACCATTCCCCTCCTTTCCCCCTCCCAGACTTCCCTCCCTGGGTTACCCTGAGAGGCTACACGGATCCAAACTCCTCTGTTTTAAGATCCAAGAGGAATTAACCTTTCCCCTCTCCTTCTCCCCCACCAATCCCTGGTGAGTTCAGACCCAATCCCCTTGGGTCTAAAACAAAGGAAAAAATCAATCAGGTTTTAAAAAGAAAGCTTTTAATTAAAGAAAGAAAAAGTAAAAATTCTCTCTGTAAAATCAGGATGTAAAATGCTTACAGGGTATTCAGATTCATATAGTAGAGAACTTCCCCCCCACCAGCCTGAGATTCAAGTTACAGCAAACAGAGGTAAAAATCCTTCCGCAAAATACACATTTACAATTAAGAAAACAAACATAAGACTAATCCACCTTTCTAGCTACTACTTACTATTTGAACATGAGAGAACTGATTCAGAAAGATTGGAGAAAATCTGGTGCACATCTGGTCCTCTAGCCCCTCAACGAGCGAACAACAAACAAAATAAACAGCACAAAGACTTCCCTCCACCAATATTTGAAAGTATGTTGTCCCCCCATTGGTCCTATGGTCAGGTGTCAGCCAGGTTCACTGAGCTTCTTAACCCTTTACAGGTAAAAAAGACATTAACTCTTAACCATCGGTTTATGACACCAACAATGAAAGAAGTTCATCCCCCCCACCCCCGGTTCCTTCGATGAGGAAGGATATCATCCAGCTCTGCAAACTTACACATTTTATTATCCTAGCCCATCGTTCTCCCTGTTCAACACTTACTGTTGCCATGCTTTGCCCTGCTCCAGGGAAGCAGCAGAAATGGGCTGCTGAGTGGCAAAATTCTGATCCAAATTTCCCCAAGTTCGGGCTGTGCAGATTCAGAATTCTGGTTTGGCCCCTTATAGAAACAGGAGCTAGTTCAGAGGAATATCTGAATGTCCCCAAAATTCAGAAACATTTGATTCCAGGTATTTTGGTTTGGGCTCAGAGCTATTAGAGAAGTAAAACATTACAGATGTTATCATGAGGAGAAAAAAGAAATAATACAAGTGGAATTTACAGACACTGGATAGACAAACAGACATGCTCCAATGGCAATACACTGCTGGACCTGATTTGCAATGGACCTTAAACCTGGTTTCCATTTATGCCTGAGCCACTTTGTTCTAACAGAGTTCAGTATGCATGATTTTGGTGCACAGAACCCACATGGATTTTGCATGGAATCCCTTTATTACCTGTGGACATAGATGTGTGTGTGGATACATGAGCTTAGCCAAAGTTATACATACACAAGTGGATCCTTCCACCTTGGGGGCGGGGGGAGGGGAGTAACCAGAATCCATACTTATCTCAGTCCACTTTATAGTCAGCTAGACTTTAAAAAAAATACAGTCAGCAAACTAAGGTTTCTATTATTGAGTCATTTAACCACTCAACATCTTTCTACTCCCTTTCTGCAATGGCATAAAATCTCTGCAAATTGTGTCACATCCATCCAGTGGCCCTACTAATTACCTATTGTACCTTTACAACACAATGCACAAGAGAGACATGCAGCATCCAAAGGACTGTACCTCAGAGTACAAAATATTAGTTAATATCTGCTGCCGTTAATTCAGTTTGAACCTTTTCATAAGGAGACCAAGGTTAAACAAACTCCTCTAGAGTCAACTTCTTTTTTTTACATTTCTTCTTCCCCCACACTAAATTATATCTTTTGTGTTTCTCTTTATCTCAGTGCAAGGCATCTAGGGAAATTTATACCAGTGTAAATGTGAAAAGCCTTAATGAAGGACCTTTTTTTATAAAATCTTTCTTGTAATTTAAAACAAACAGTTTAACTTCCTTAACCTTTCCTCATAATTGAAATATTTTCAGTACCAGCCTATTTCTCCCCATTCATAATGCTGGGGTAATATCCAGTGCTCTGTGCTTCATGTCCCAACGAAATCTCTTCTCTTCAAATTCAAGTCTAATTAGAATTCATAAATGGCACTAACTTACTTCCAAAAGTAATATAAACACAAGGCTAGGTACTACATCTTGAACCTTTATTCCAAAGCATTGGAAAAAAATAGTATAGTATTGTCTGTCCAAGTTTTGGAACAAATTTAAAAATGTAACACTAATAAGTCACCTGAACCAGATGGTATTCATTCATGAGTTCTGAAGGAACTCCCATGTGAAACTGCACGACTATGGTATATAACCTATTGTTTAAATCAGCCTCTGTACCAGATGGCTAATGTGTAGTTAATGTGATGCCTAGGTTTTCAAAAGGCTGAAAGGCAATCCTGACAATTACATGCTGGTAAGCCTAACTTCAGTACCATGCAAATTGGTTGAAACTTTAGTAAAGAACATAATTATCAGACACATAGATGAACACAATTTGTTGGGGAAGAATCAACAAGGCTTATCTAAAGGGAAATTATGCCTCTCAAATTAGAATTCTTTGAGGCTGCCAACAAGCATGTGGACAAGGGTGATGGAACCTCATCAAAGGATCTTAAGCAAAGTAAGCAGTCATGAGATAAGAGGGAAGGTGCTTTCATGGATCAGTAACGGGTTAAAAAGACAGGAAGCAGAAGATAGAAATAAATGGTCAGTTTTCACAGTGGAGAAAGATAAATAACAGGATCTGTACTGGATCAGTGCTGTTCAAGACATTCATAAATGAGCTGGAAAAAGGGGATAAACAGTGAGGTGGCAAAGATGGCAGACAATACTAAGTTACTCAAAATAGTTAGGTCCAAAGCAGACTGTGAAGATTTACAAAGGGATCTCCCAAAACTGGGCAACACAAAGGCAGAAGAAATTCAAGATTGATAAATGCAAAATAATGCACATTGGAAAAGATAATCCCAACTATACATACAAAATGATACTGTCTAACTTAGCTGTTACACCCAAGAAAGAGATTTTGGAGGTCATCGTGAATAGACCTCAGAAAATATCTGCACGTGCCACAGCAGTCAATAAACTAATAGAGTGTTGGGAACCATTAGAAAAGGGATAGACAATAAGATGGAAAATATCTTAATGTCACTATATCAATCCCTTATAAGCCCACAACTTGAATACTGTGTGCAATTCTGATAACCCCATCGCAAAAAAAAGCTATATTAGAATTGGAAAAAATATAGAGAAGGGAAACAAAAATGATTAGGGGAATGGAACAGATTCCATATGAGGAAAAATTAAAAACACCAGAACTGTTCAGCTTAGAAAAGAGATGACTAAGGGAGAATATGATACAGGTCTATAAAATCATGAATGATATAGAGAAAGTTAATAAGAAAGTGTTATTTATCCCATCACATAAGACAAGAATCAGCTGTCACCCAATGAAATTCGTAGGCTTCAGGTTTAAAAACAAACATAAGGAACCACTTATTCATTCAAGGCAGCGTCAACCTGTGGAATGCATTGTCAGGGATGCAACCCTACTCACTACCTAAACCTCCAACTGCCAGAAGCTGGGACTGGATAACGGCAGGTGGATCACTTGATAAATTGCCCCATTCTGTTCACTCCTTCTGAAGCATCTGGCACTGGCCACTGTGGGAAGACAGGATACCAGACTAGATCACTCTGACCTCATATGGCCATGCTTATCAGGGGTGAAAGTAACATAAAAGACTTACCAGTGTGGGGGCCAGGCTCCAAGCCACCAGAAGGGGAAGGGTCTCAGGCAGAAGCAGCGGGGCTGGGGAATCAGTCTCCCTCAGCCAGCCCATCCATGCTGCCTGGCCTGGGCTGCCCAGGGCTCCATCGGCGATTTAAAGGGGCTGGGGCTCTAGACACTGCAGATACCTGGACCCTTTTAGATCTCCAGCCCCCAGGGCAGCTGTTCCTTTTGCCCTGCCCCCATTGGCAGCCCTGCCAGTACTGGCAGGGCCACTACGGGGGAGGAGGGGGCGGAAGGGCAGTGCTTTAATGTTGGCCGGGTATGGGCCAATAACGGTGGCCACTTCTTCCTGGTACGCTGTACCGGCCTACTTTCACCCCGATTCATACGTTCTTAACCCACAGGCTCTAGTTTGCTGAAACACTACGAAGTGGTTAGGAGAAAAGCTGAAGGTGTGAAAATGCAGCAAAGAAAGTGTGCTAGACATTAGGGAGGAGGAAGTGGATTAGGAACTGGGTAAGGCTTATTCAAATTTGTTAGGATTATGCATAAGGCTTCTGATGTTTGGTTCAAACTGATAACCAGCACCGACAGAAAAACAATTAAATCAGTGTTTATCAAGTAAACACCAGAAAAGGTTACTTGTATCTAAGTGCTTGTCTATGTGCACATACCCACAAAAATAAACCACTTGTTACTGTATACACAAAGAGAAAGTCCCCCCCACCCCCCAAAAAAAACAACACAATTTTTGGACATCTCCATAAAACACAAATTGCTAAAAATAAATCCCAAAACACAGAAGCCCTAATTATGTACTAAGGCCCAAATCCTCAAAGACATATAGGCACCTAACTCCACTGAAATCAGAGAGTGATATGCCTAAATACCTTTAAGCTTAAAGCCCTGATTCAGCAAAGCATTTAAGCAGATGCAGAAAGTTAAACATATAATTAAGTCCATCCCTATTCAGCACAGCACTTAAACGTGCTTAATTTTAAGCATATGCTTTAAGTTCTTTGCTGAACAGGAATGGACAAACATAATTTTAAGCATTAAATTTGTGCTTAACTGTTTTGCTGAATGGAGGCCTAGAACTGGGGAAAAAACAGAGTTAGGTATGCTCCATCCCCTATTTTTCTTATTTCAAGCAGCAGTAATTAGAAACAGGAGTCTTATCATATACACCTGTGACCTACTATGGAGGTTATGGCTACCACCCTGTTAGGGAAAAGGACAATGGTGAAGAAAGGACATGAGAGGGTTTCAGGGAAACATTGGTGAAAATATACCACTATGCATTGCCACAGATATTCTGAATTCTCCAAAAAGTAATTAATATCAAAGGGACATTTCCAACTACTGTTAATATCTGCATACATCAAAAGGCAATAAGTCCTAAAAAACTGAAAAAGAAACAGAAGGAGTGGCCATTTCTTCCTGCCCTATTGACCTTCTTAGAACAAGTGCATAGCAATGATCTAATTAGGTAATGCACAGCCAGACATCTCAGGGCTTTTTATATTCTTTATTTAGAGAGAGAAAATCTTAGAAAGGAAAAGCTGAAATTGTGCTAACTTCTTTCCAAGCTCACTAGTTATGCTCCACTGATAGGGAAATATGGCTGGACCTTCTACAGGCTCATTTCCACAGTAAGCAGCAATTATAGCTGGATTTTCAAAGGAGTCTAGGAGATTTAGGCACACAGCTCCTGTTAACTTCCAGAGAAATTTGGGTGCATGATTCCCTTAGGCTCTTTCGAAAAGTCTATGTGGATCTGTTTACATCATTAATGCCATTTTTACAATGCAGGCATTTGTCATCACAATTGACATGGACATGAATATTCTTATTCGCCAAGAATTTTCGATGAAAAATCATAGGTTTTATGCACACAGTTATTTGGCTCCACCTTAATACTTGAAGCAGAGAGGGTGAATGGATGTGTCAGAGAGTTGACAAGAGAATACATAGCATTCCACCTCCAGATCTTTCATTCATATCTAGTCTAGCTGGTTGTTGTAATGGAAAGACATTACTATTTGATGAGACAAGGTGGGGTGAAGTAATAGCTCTTATTGGTGAAAGAGACAAGCTTTTGAGCTTAGACAGACCTCTTCTTCATGCCTTTGTTGAGGCCATGCAAGATATTACCTCAGCCACCTTGTCTCTCTAATATCCGGGACCAACAGAGCTATTGCAGCAGTGCAAATTACTATTTGATTGCTGGTCAGTGGCCTTGGTGAAATGATTTGGTGATGTCTATTCAGTTGGCAAGAATCCATAGCATAATATGATTGACACTGCCTCAGGGCAGAACCCAAGGGCTGAATGATCTGGGAGCCTGAGCTACTCACCTCCTCACCACCACCACCCACCGAGGTCTAGCAACCTGGCATTTTCAGGACCCCAGATTTGCCCAATATGTTTCGATAAATAATTCTAGAAACCCTCAGACACACTCCCTTGCTCACTTACAAAAGTCACAAGTGATTGTCTATCTCAGTTGTGGCAACAAAGCAAGGATCAGACAGTAAAAAATAAACTATATTTAAAAGTGAATTTGAAGGCAAACAACCTAACAGCAGCAGTTTAAAACAATTTTTTTTACAATATTAAGCATCTCAATAGCATTTCTTGACACTTTTGGGCCTGATTTTAAAACCTTGCTTCTATTTGTGAGAATACAATTTCACACCCAATCAACTGAAAGCACAAATGCTACTAACATTTAGATGTCTAACCTGAACTTCAAGCACAATTGAGTAGTGAGGTACCCAACTGCTGACTTATGTCCACAAAAATGAAAGCTACATTTAAAAGTCAGGCCCATTGAAAATCCATAACAATATTTGTGTCTATTGACCTTATAAATCAACTTAACCCAATCAACCAAGAACAAAACCCATTAAAGAAAATGAGCATTAATACAGGAAAACAACAGTATCAATAAGGCCAACAAACTCAAATTCAACCAAGAGAATGCATAAGGGAAAATATATGCTTAAATTGTTCTTAAATCCTACATAAGAGTGAAAAATAGTACACTGGCAAGGATGCAGACAGACATCACTAGCTGCATAACTCATTGCATGACAACTACAACCTTTCAAGAGGGCACACATTTTTCAAACACACACACACACACACAATTACATTTATACATTATGCATCCTGAGGAAGCAAAACAACTTATCCACAAGCTATAGCAATGTCGCTCCACCTCCTGCAATATAACACGTAGAAGGAGATTCTAGGGGACGAAGTTTCTATGAGATGTTCCTCTCATCATTCCATCATTGGGGTCGGGAAGCGACAAACCCTTCACCCCTGAAATAGGATGAGAACCCATTAGCAAACCTGGCAGAATCTCTTGTGACCTACAGGTGACTAAGGACATCTTCACAATGGCTATGCATTTCCAAACTGGCTCTAGCCCCAGGGCCTGTCTCGTCATTCACAAGCAGTGCAGTTTGACTAAATTCACCAGTTACAGACTATCTCTGCGCAAGGCAGAACCCAGGATACCACCTCATTGGCATAAAAGATAAGATAAGGAAGAATGGTCCAGTGCTTAGGGTGATAACCGGGGACCCGGGCACCTTAATTCTTTGCTCTGCCTCAGATTTCCTGTATGACTTTGGGCAAGCCACTAGTCTGTGTCTCAGTTCTCCATCTCTAAAATGGGCATAATTGCACTTCCTCACCTCACAGAGTGTCATGAGGCTGTCAAATACTATGATAATGGGGGCCTACTAATCTGAGCACCTAAGGTAAATAGTAACTTTCAGTCACTCGCGAGCCAGGATAGGTTCAAACAGGCAACCCAAATTCTCATCATCATTCTCCTGAGCCTTCCACCCTCTATGATGTCATTTTTGAACATTCCGCCTCTAGGGTGATGATATAAAATAATTTCCTTGAAGCTTGCTGTTTATAAAGGCCTATCAGACTAATGAGAAGCTGTTGATATTTAATTTTGCTTATAAAGCACATGTGAACAGGTGCGTTTGAAAGCATGAAGCAAAATATTAGAGGCAAAGTATCTGTTATTTATTACCAGAAGCTTTACCAGATTTAAGAGATACCCACTAGTGTGGAGCTGGAATCTTTGTCACTCTCCCCAAAGAGCTGGTAACATTTAGCTAAGCTCTAGGAGTAACCTTCAAGATACTGCTTGCAAAAAAAAAAGTCACCAGGGATACCTTGAAGATGTTCAGGCTGGAAACATTTTCTTCTCTAACAAGAGAGAAAAGCACTGTTCATTATCTGGAGTGTACTATGAGCAAAAGACCAGTTAAACTAAACCAAGACATACTGTAGCTAAACATTTTAATTATGTCTCCTAGGTATGCCTCTCCAGATGCTCAGGGCAAAGACAATGATACTAGATTTAGGAACAGGAATAATCACTAACCGAGGCTAGACAGACACTTGCTGTTTAAGATAAAGTTTCTTTCGCAGGAAATGTTCAGTTAAGAGAGAAATGTATGAGCTCTGTATGTCACACAGAAGAAACAACCCCTCAGCAGAGGATCAGACCAGGCAAGGAGGATTGATCAATCAGTTATGGCACAGAGCTTCAGTCCATTCGTTGCTTCATTTTAATGGGTGAGCCATTATTCACATTTTCAGATACCTCATCTAAACTTTCCTGAAAAATTTGCACCTGCAAGTTTAGAAGCCAGCTTCAGCTCTAAATTTGGCCCAAAGAGTCTTTGCTGTCATGCAGGTTGGAGAGTTGATTTTGTTGCTGATGATGAACAAATGCTTGAAATAAAAGTTATTAACTCAGCTTGGAGAGCTACTGTAACATTCTACACTCTGAGGGACCATCCTGGAACCCCCGCATTCCTCATTTTTATAGAATTGTGATCTTACATATACAGCATACCTTGTAAGGTATCAGGGGAAAGGTTATGATCTTCTGAAAATCATTTTGCTGTCCATATATGTATATCATTAATGCATGTGAAATTAGGAGAATTGTATTGTATGGCGCTCACTGAAACATGCTGTAAGTTAAGAAATCAGCCAGATATTAGTTCCCCAGAGGCAACAGCAAGGAAAGTAACCAAATGCCCAGGTGGGGTGTGAAACCCATCACCAGCCATTGTCCAGCAAGCTACATGAGGCCACACGGTGGGCTGCTCAACCTTACCTGAAAACTCAGGAATGTCCACCCCAACATGCCTAGACTTGTACTCCCCAAGCACATGGACTGAGGTTATAAAACAGACACAGTGGCCACATGGGGGGGGCCTTTTCTCCTGTCCCTACTATGCTTCAAGCAACTAAGACACTGAGGAGAAAACAAGACTCCAACAGAGGACACTGGCCCAGGTTTAAAGGACAAACCTGTATATTAAGGACTGCACTATCCAGTGGGGTGAGAAAAAACTGCTTAATCTGGATGTTGCCCAGTCTAATAGGGTTGAGAGTTTAGAATGTGTGTTTACAATTTTATTTTGGTTACTAATTCTGACTTTTTGCCTAACACTTAATATCACTTAAAATTTATTTTTTGTAGTCAATACGTTTATCTTTACCAGTGAGTTTTCCATGAAGTGTTTGGTAATCTAATCAGGTTTGCAAAGGCTGGTGTATATCTACTTTCCACTGATGAAGTGCTGAACCAGTTAGTAAATCTGCACTGCCCATCTTGAGCAATGCAATATAGTATATTCCTAAGATGCAGTGCTGGGAGGATTTGGCTCTGGTGCCTTTTTCTGTGTGATTCATGAGTAGTTCTGGGAGCATTCATGCAATATAAGTGGGTGTGGGGCTTCACGTGCTGTTGTGCTGAGTGATCAAAGCACCTGGAGAGGTTTGCTGCTGGTCACTAGCAAGGCATTGTGAGAGAGAGCCTAGCCTGGAGAGAGTTCAGGAGGCACAGCAGTCTGCACCCCAGGTGCACAGCTACTATACAAATAAGAGACATCATTTGCCCTCACATAGTAACTTTCACCTAAGGAACTCAAAGGCCTTCATAGATATTAATTAAGCCTTGCAATACCACCGTGAGTATTGTTACTCCCAGTTTACAGAAGGGTATACGGAGGCGCAGAGGTTAGGGCTGAGCTTTTCAAAGCCATCTCTTGGACGTGGATGCCAAATTTCCATTCAAATTAATGGGAATTACATGTCAAAGTCCATTGAGCAATTTTGAAAATCTCAGCCTGAATGTCTTTCCAAAGTTCATGAAAAAAGCAAATAGCAGAATTGGGAATTAAATCTAGGATGAGCTACTGACATTTACTCATTTTCTCTGGCCTCCAGGCTATTCTGCCTTTAAATTTATAAAATATAATGAGGAGGAAAGGCCATTAACATCTTCTATACTCTTCAAGTATGCAGGTAAGTAACATTCTTAATGAAGGTGAGAGTTTAGTTTATATGCTGGAAAAATATGTTAAGAAAATGCTTTCCCTGAGGTAAAGCAAGCATTTCACTGCCCCTCCACCACCATGCTCCCAATGTCAGAGAGGGCTGGCTAACCTTTACAAAGCTCTTGTAGGCTTTGTCTCATCAGCTGCATGTTCTCTCTCTGACTCCCTGGTCATTTTGCTTTATACCAATCTGCGGGTATGTCTGCACAGGGATTAAAAAAAAAAAAAAAAAAATACACGGTTAGCCTGGGTCAGCTAACTTAGGCTTCAGGGCTGAAAAACTGGTGTGTAGACTTTCAGGCTCAGGCTGGAGCCCAAGTTCTAGGACTCTGTGAGGGTGAAGGGTTCCACAGCTTGCGCTCCAGCTCAAAATCTACACAATGAATTTTAGCCTGACAGCCAGAACTTGAATCAGCTGACCAGGGCCAGCCATGGCTGTGCCATGAGTCTTTTATCCTTGTGTACCCCATGAGACAAGTAGCATTACACCTGTGGTGTTAATGTGTCTACTCACTGTATCACTTTTTGTGGTTTTCATGCACCCCACTATTCACAAAATTAATGGCCTTCCTCATTAACTCACAAGGATTTTACTTGCAGTACATCTACAAACATGTATTTGAAAACAGGCATAAACCAGCTCATGCACATTAAGGGTAGAATTCATACCATACACCCACATCTTCCACAGATGTAGAAGTCCAGAGAAGGGAGCAGACTATAATTTATTTAGTTGGTGATTGGTCCTGCTTTGAGCAGGGGGTTGCACTAGATGACTCCTGAGTTCCCATCCAACCCTGATATTCTATTATTCTAGAGAGGCAGTGATGGATTTGTTTTCAGTAGTGGACTATACTCACTCTCTTTCTGAAACAACTATGGGCCAGCCTCATGTCACTCCTGGCTCAGAAAATCTCTCTGCTTGCCAGGCTACTTCACAAGGTGAGGCTTGAACACCTGTGCCTCAGATACACACAGCTGTTTGTGTGCAGCTTGCTAGGGCTGATCCTTCTGTAAAACATGCTACATGCTGATTTGCTTGACTTGCATGCCCTAGAGTGATTGCTAGACCATAGCCATAGCAGAGAGACAGCTACCAACCATGTAAGCTGCCCTTGTTTTTGTTACCAAGCAATCAGTTTGTTCCATTCCCAACCAACTACACTGATAATACATACAGCACAGACCATTCAGGCAGGATGGATGTAGCAATATGCCCCTACCTTAGTCAGAGCCAGCCTTGGCAACCCAGAAGTCCCCCTTCCTAGCCTTGATTTGGGGGATGCTCTATTGACATGAAGGCTAATCTCACCTTTCATTTTAAAAGTCACAAAGCAGGCCTCTCTCTGCACATTGTCCTCACACACTCCTGCACAGGTCCCCCCCCCGGCTGTGTGGTTTTTTTACAATGTGCTAAATGAGTCCTTATTCCCCCTATTACATAAAGCTTTTACCTTCTCCTTAGAGTCTAAACACAGGATGAAATCTCTCATCTCCCTGAAAGCATAGGCTTCTCTAGTCCTTTCTTCTAAGCTCCTCCTGCCTTCCTGGCTCCCTTTTAATTGTCCTCAGCTGAGGAGCTG
This sequence comes from Chelonoidis abingdonii, assembly GCF_003597395.2. NCBI lineage: Eukaryota > Metazoa > Chordata > Testudines > Testudinidae > Chelonoidis > Chelonoidis abingdonii. Next base: position 27,871,173 of record NC_133773.1, read on the forward strand.
AGTCACCTTAATTGGTAATTAATCAATTATCTCATGAATCTGTCCCATGTGGAAACACAACCTTCAGCTACTCTCACTCTGCCACAAGGAGTAAGTTGCTGGCCCTTTTTGTTGTGGAGATCTCTTTGACAACATAAACTCTCAGCCTTAGCAATTGGTTTATCACTGGCATTTTTCCTAAAAATCTCAAGTTATTCATGCTCTTCCCAAGAACTATCTGTACTGGGGCCCTCAAATTTATAGCTGTGAATCCCTTGATTTTTCAGGAGACCTGAAACCTGTTTGCTGTATGGGGAGCTGTATGGACAGCCACTGTACGCTTCAAACACCAGACCCCAGCTGATTGCCTGGCAGTGAACCAGCCTCTCTGCTGAGCAACCATTTTTTAGTGTCTAGGCACAAGGAGAGAAGCTCAATCACCTGAAAGGCAGAATAATCCGAGGGGAGTAATGACAGGGCTGAGAGCAAGAAACTCCTGTGTTCTAAAGCCAGCTCTGATGCTGACACCCTCTGAGGTTTTGGTCTAGTCCCCAATCCTTTCTGCCTTAGTTTCTCTGGACAAGATTCACTGAGGAAGCCAGTACAGACTCTGGCAGAGTGTCTCAGTGGCAGAACTTCCCCCTACAGTGAGGGTTGTGATGCTGTACTGTGCCCAGAACCTTTTCCTTGGCCGATCAGCACAGACCTCGATGAAGTAGTGCTAAAGAGGGAGACCGGTCAGGCACCACGCAACATACACTGCTAGCACAGTCCCTAAGAAGCCTGTAAAACCAGGACAGCAATGCTTACAGGTGTTGTAATTAGTTAGGGGCAGATTATCAGCTTCTCTCCCTTCGTGCACCTCACGCAAACATCAGTCACAATTACAGCCCATAAACTCACACCCAAGCACAAGGACTGCTCCTCATTAGCAACCCCCAAATTGGGTCAGAAGTCAGGCTGCAAACCTGTCACAGAGCTCATGGAAGTCACCACTTAGTCATAAGCCACTCCAAAAAGAGAAAGGAGGAGTAAACCAGCCATGGGTAAGGCTATGTTGTAGTCACGAGTATTTTTAGTTAAAGTCATGGACAGGTCATGGGCAATAAACAAAAATTCACGGCCCTGTGACCTGTCCCTGACTTGTACTATATACCCCTGACAAAAACTTGGGTGTTCTGGGTGGTTTTGGGGGCACTTCTGATTCTTGGGGTCCCACCAGAACTGGTGCTGGGGGGCTCCAGGGTGCCCACTGGTGCTTGTGGAAGGCTTTGGGGTGCCCGCTGAAGCTCAGGGGTGGGGAGAGGCCCAGGACCACTGCTGCTGTCAGGGGCTGCCAGGGACCACCTCCGATGGGAGGCGGTGGCCCAGGACTGCCGCGGCCACTGGTGGCTGGGCCGGCCCAGGACCGCCACATCTGGCCACCACCAGCTCTGGAACTGCTGCCACTGGCCACTGCCAACCCCAGGACCATCAATGTTGGGCGAGGAGTGGCCCGGGACTACTGCCAGTGCTGGGGGAGCGCGGGCAGGGGCAGCCCGGGAGTCCACTGTTGCTGGGGTGGAAGGCAGTGCAGCTGGCCCCAGGGCTGCCCGAGCAGCCCTAGGTTCAGGCACACCTGCAGGCTGAAGAACTCATGGAAGTCCCAGAAAGTCACAGAATCTGTGACTTCCATGACAGACTCACAGCCTTAGCCATGAGGCAGGGGAGTTTGGGCTACATTGCACAGGCTGCTCCTATATAAAATGTGGTAAGTATTATCAAGTAGAAAATGAGAGAGAGAGGCTGCATTGACACAAGGGAGCTCAGGTGACAGCAAAAGACTAGAGACCAAACTCTGAGGACCAAAAGAGACACAATTACTGGGAGGCGAATGAAGCACTCGATGAATATGAAGGAAAGCAGACGAGAGGAAAAGAGAGGTTGCACTCAAAGAAACAAGGGGAATGATATTAAAGAAAAGAAAACAGAATACAGAGAGAAAACATTAAGGAGACAAACAGAATGGGTCAGCCTTAGACAGAGAGAAAAGGAAGGCTTTAAGAAACAGAGAGGAAATAAGGAAGAAAAGTAACAATTTTAGATCACTGAATTTTATTTATGCTCCGTTATTTCATTGTACTTTTCTGGCAGACATCCTAGATCTCTGCTTCTGAGGGGGAAAAAAAGTATAACTTTTTTGAACCCTTATGTTATATTAATACTGCTGGTAACTTAGGATTCTATAGCTACTTAACTGGAGACAAAGAGACATTGAAACCCAGCTCAGACTCCCTCATCCTCCAACTGGGACATGGCCAAGCCTCCAAACCTCCAATTAATTCCAAGAATGATCCCTTAAAAATGCCTTTCCAGCACTGGCAGCTCTCTCCCTAGATGTTTCCGTGGCCAACATCAGTCTTATCATCCCTATTTTAAATTTTAAATGGAGGAAACAGCCCTGGGAGCCTGATTCGTGGCTCAGTGCCTGTACAAAGTGGGTGTGTGGACCACACCCTGGGCAATGCACCTAGCACAAAAGATCTTCCCCACCAGGCACAAAACCTCTGGGCCTCCTTCCCGCTGTTGGAGTGCTCTGGAGGAGGCAGGGGGCATTCCAGGTTAGGAAGGGGTTGGTCAGAACCTATGTAACGTTCTAGCTATTGCAAGGTCCATAGGGGAGCAGAAATAGCCAGGCTTGAATTAGGGAAATCCTTCACCCTGAACCCAAATGTCTACTAAACAGCCCTGTAGCCTGAGCCCTGCGAGCCTGAGTCAACTGACGTGGGGCAGCCACAGGTATTTAATTGCAATGTAGACATACCCTCAGTCCCTGTGCTGGATTCTGCACCAGTATGAGGATTAATATAGCACAGAGTTTAAGTGACTTACCCAAGGCCTCACACAGGCTGCGGCAGAGCCATGGACTTAAATCCACATCTCCTAAGCCCCAATCCAGTGCCTAAACCATAAGACTGTCCACACTAGGGAGCTCGTGGGGGTGACCCAAAGATTCTTCCCATTTCTTGTACAAAATGAGTCAGTGACCTTCTGAAAGTTCCAGAGAATCTTCTTGGTAGCTTCCCCAAAATCGTCAGAGAAGTCTGGAGCACGGTGATTGCAAGGGATGTGAGTCAGTTAAGTTTGGGAGTGGGAAGGGGCAATGGATGTACTGATTCACAGGCTCCATACAAAGATTGCCATAAAGACCAGAGTAGTGAAGAAGTGAGTATGCAATGATATTATAAGCACTAGGACCATCAGATCAGCTGCTTAACAGCAATGCATGGAAAACACGTATGTCTATAGAACATGCAACCAACATGTTCTGTCAATCAGATAATATGCATCATCAGAGAGGACTTTACTATACCAGACACAGCACAATAAAATGTAAATTGTAATATATTTTCAAATCAGCACTATCAGAGTCACAGAGCCAGAATCCATTTAAGTTAAGGTAATAAATAATGGGATGTGATTTTTACTCCCACTATGATTATTTATCAATAAAAGTACCCTAATGCAGCTGGATGCAGAAGACCAGTTCCTCAGCTGGCATGAACGGGTGCAGCATCATTGCAGCCTATAACTTTTAAGCATTTTCTTTTGGAGGAGTAGGGTGAATTGGAATTTGTGCATGTGGCACCTGATCCAGAACATTCTGGTTGGGTTAGCCTAGAGATTTCCTTTTTTCCCCCTCTATGACTACAGAGTGTCCTGATGTGCAGATAACTCAGCACTCCAGCTGCAGCTAGCTCCCAACACCGTGATCAGTCTCAGTCACTGCGATCCTTCTTGTAACTCCTTTTCTAAATAATGACTGAATGGGATTAAATAGTGTCTGCTTTATTTGTGACACATCAAACAGGGCTGTCATCCATCCACTATTTTCCTACTCAAACTGATTAACTGGTTCTTTAACTCCATCTTCTTTATCTTTTCAGAAGCTTCCAATGTGATTGGGGTTATGAACAGTGCAACACACCAAGGTGATTAAACATTTATTACTGTGCCCCAAACCTGAATCAATTCCTCCCCAGCGCTGCCCACCCCTACACACATACTCATCTTTTGTTAGCATTTTTGCTCATTTTCCTAGCTTTAAGTCCATTGTATCCCTTTGCATTCCAGCAATCACATTACTATATACGGCTATCAAGCAAGTGAGGCACACACCGGCATAATGGTCTCAAAGCATTGTTAGCCAAAAATATATACATCACTCATTCCTTTCTCATAAACTGCTTACTCATAGGCTCACTGAGATTAATTACATCTGTGTTTCTTTCAAACCAAGTTTGGAGTGGGTTGGATTCTCCCCATCCCCTCCCCCCTCCCCAATTAGGAACAAAAATTAACCATCATCATGGGATGGATAATTCTTTTCACAGAAGACATCATCTAAGTCAATTTGCATTGCAAATACTGAGGCCCCTAAAGAAAATGAAGGGGGAAAAAAAAAGAGTGCATTTCTCCATGAGCAGCAGCAATTCATTATCAACCAATTAGCTTGGTAATAACCTCACATTTCTCAGTTTAGGATATTTCCTCAAATATTGGTAATATAATTATGATAAAGGTTGAAGGCACAGTACAATACTCAACCACTAACAGCCTACAAACATTTGTCTTCTACTAACAGACAGGAGAGGCTCTAATTACGCTGAACATTTCACGAAAAGGTTGAATGTTTGCCAGACAACACTCCATTGATTGCCTTGAAAGCACAGTACTGGGTTGCTAAAGGGAAAATATGGATTCTTGGCTCCAGGTAATTAACTTTCACGCTGTTCCCGTCTTAAACCCTAATGAAGCCCCCTTGAAATCTTCATTACCAAAGGGTATTTGTTAATGAAAAAGCAGATAGTCAGTCAAAAGTCCACCCCATAACTTTCTCCTTTTTCATTTCTTAGGGCTCAATAACATCTTTGAAATGAGTAATGATGGGCTGAAAAGTGCAAAAGGTGAGAACTGCTTAATGAGACAAGGGCAGTCAGCAGGAAAGGAAAACCCTGATAGAAGAGAGAATAAGGGAAAGCAGGGGGAGGGACCATGATTGAGAAGTAGGTGGGAGGAGGATAAGTAAGGGCAAGAGAAACCAATATAAAATTTTTTGCTATGTGACATCACCCTTGAAATCCAATAGAGCAAACTGTAAAACTAAGAGGGTAAGAAATATCCCTTCAAAAAAGAAAAATACAGACAGACCCATGTTGCTGACTTAGTAGCTGAACCTTCTGGAGACTAGAAAGGGAGACTGATTTTCGATATTTCTCTGACATGACGACTGGATCAAATGCACTCTTCACAAATTAGGGAGCAAGACCTAATCTGCTTGATACTGGTGGAAGGGCTCCAAGGCAACATCTGCTCATATCTGTAAACTGCTTGCTACTGTTGGCAGGGTCCTTCACAACAAAGAGGCCATCCTAGGATGATAATATCCTGCTACAGATGGAAACCCTTGCGCTAGTAGAGGTATATCAACCATCTAAGGAAATGTGATCTGTCCTGTTGGCTCTATTAATGAGGAAACCTTGGGACTGCGGTGTCTAGACTGAGACATATCAACATATTCTTGTCCCATCCAACAAATCACCAGACCATTTTTTACAAGGCTTCAGTAAAATTGAAACCACAGTGAGAGTGTGTTTCAAGATGATCTCCTAGTTCCTGGGCCAGACAAATATAGAACAATCTGACCAGTCTGCATCACAAAGGCCTATAATATTACAGCTGGAGAGCATGGCTGCCTACTGGTGCTTCTTTGCAGAACCAAACTCAAGATTTGCCTCCTCATTGCCCAATTCAGACTCAGGGCCAATGGTAGCAAGCAACAATGATTTTAGTGCTCTCATTTTGGCCAAAAAAGGCTGCTATATCAGGCCTTAGAGGTTATTAATTCACATTCTTCATCGCATCCCAGATGTGCATAGGGAATTAGAGATCATCTTCATCCCCTCATAGTGCTTCCATTGGAGAATCTGGCATTTGCAGGGTTTTAGTTTCTGAAGATTTTTTTTTGCACCATTCATTAAGTAGGAAGGGTCCCTAGTACAACTAAGTTCACAATAGTGGCCTGGTATGAGGAATCTTGCTGAGCTCTGTGGTGAAAGCCATGTGGGTCCTGCCTAGGCAGGGATCCTCTCAATAACAGATATTTAAAATTTTTGAAACTCCATAGGACTCCTGATGTCTTTTATCCTGTGAACTCAGCAGGTAAAGTCTTGATAGCACATGCAGTTTGTAAACAAGCAGCATCCAAGTGATTTATGAGAGAATTCAGTATACATATAGTCCTGAAACCTGGCTATTAAGTGCTATAGGTTGCCGAAGAGCCCTTTGAGATACTAAACATTTGAAGGAAGAACAATGGCTACAAGTTTTGAATTAATATATTGCCCAAACTAGTAAGTGGTTGCTTCTAAGACACCTTTGGGTAATACCAGTGTTACATTTGCACTAGAAGAGGTTGCATTTTTAAAATGCTAAAGATTGTCTCTAGTTCAGTGGTTTATCCAGCTTTGGAGAGGGTGTCTCAGGTTTCCTGAGCTTTTATGTCCTATTAAGATATAGCAAATAATGCAATTATTGATTTCCTTTGTTAAGCTTCTGCTTATGTCTATGATTTCTTTCTATAGCTTGCTAGAGTAGTTAAATCCTTCTAAAGCTGGGATTTATATTTCTAATTTCAAGACTCCTAGGCTGCAACTGTCTCCAACACAGTAGCCCTCTTGTGTTTTTCCTTACAAGAATTTTTTAGGGTAAAATACTGATCTAAGCCCTTTACCTGTAAAAATGCTCTATTAGAAGTACAGAGAGAGTTAAACAGATCAGCTTCAAATTAGAATTCATCTAAGGATGTATTACAGATTACACTGATACAGATTCCAGCATGCCACACAAAAAACAAACACACACATACATGCATTATATAAAGTCCCAGTGCTAGCAAGAGATAAGATAAAAACTGAACTTGACTGGATGGTAAAATTAGATGTGACCAAATGAATTCAGACACCAACTGACTGAGTTAATGGTATGGTCATCATAACTAAAACCAAAGAAGTTAAGGAGTTTTATACATCCAAGAGATTTTAATAAGACCATAAGATGAGAGCACTACCCCATGAGAACACAAGTGGAGGTCACATTTTGACTTTAAATTCAAGATCTTTGAGGATATGGATAAGATAGAAGTAATTATTGATGACCTGCTGATTCTTAGGGAAGAAAACGTTCAACTACAGAGAGATTTCAAAATATTCTGCAGCGTCTCAAAGGCAAGAGTCATAAACTGAACAGGAACAAATACTGGATCAGGCTGAATGAGATTAACTATGTTTGAGACATATTCAGTGACAATGGTATTCAGCTGTACCCAAGAAAGGTGGAAAAGTTCCTATTTCTACACAGTGACAGAAATATAATGAACTTAAATGGAGAAAACAACCGGACATAGGAGGAAAATATAATTAAGTCTACTTAACATTATTAAGCCACCACACACCCTTTTAAAAGCAGTTACAGTCGTTTCTGTTTTCAACAACATGGGATTTGGATGGCCTCTTACATTTATCTGGGTTAGGAAACTAGGTTAGGAAGTAGTATTTTGTTTAATTATTGAGAAACCACTGAACTTATTGACAAAATATTTGATACAGGGGATGACACTCAAACTTTAAGGTTCAGTGTTTCAGGATTTGCCAAAGCAACAAAACATTTGAACAGGGTAGCAGCAATGCAGACAGAACAAGGACATTTTTCTAAGCACTCTTTTTTTTATTAATGTTCAGAAGAAAACTGTTTTGATCCCTCAGTCCCAGCAGCACTGCTACCATCCTTAGTGCTATCACCATCTGTACCTTTCAGCCACAACCTCCATCACTATCACCCACCTGCAACCAGCAACCGCAACCCCTAAAACTACCATCCCTCTATTCCCAGCACCACTCACCAAGACCACCAGTAGCAGATGGAGGAAGAGGGTGGTTATCTGCCATGGGTATGAGATACATCCACTGTGGCTTGTGCTTGTATCACAGCATCTTGATCTGGTCCCAGACAGTCAACCTCAATACTGCCCATAGTTGGTTTCTCAGTACCGTAATGCCCCAGTAATTAGAGTATAATAGTGACAAATGGACCTTTAATATGTGCCTCTCACAGAACACTTGCTGACATCTACAGAAAGTGTTATGGCAATCTGGCTGGACAGTTCCATGGCTGGTGGGGAAGAGTAGATAGAGCAGAGCTACTTGCCTAGTCCCAAGAGAGGAGTGACACTGTAGATTAAGGAGATGGAAGGTAAACAAACAACCCATCCCCCTCTGCCAGATGGAATCAGAACTGCTTAAGTATTTGGGATTAGTTCTCTTTCTACTAGTTCTACTGTGAGGAGGAAACAAACCTTAGTGACACTGACAGTTAATGGATAGTTCTCTGTAGATCAAAGTGGTAGAAACCTGTGCTTCTGCAAGAAGAAATGCCTGAGTCTTGTTACACATTCTGCATGTTTGGGTTTTAACTGCAGGCTGTCATGGCCACAGGAGGACCAAGTGTGAAAATTAATGAGTCTTGCATCCCTGGGGAGGGTACATCAATAAGATTATATAAAGGAGACATGTTCCCTCACACACCCGCTCCCTAGGGTTGCATTTATGCCACAAACAGATTGTTACAACAGGGACCGAGACAATCAAATCTTCAGGCTCAGCAATGGGAAACTGTTCTGTTTAATAGAGAGTTTGTGCAGTTCCTCAGGAATGTACACTCAGAAGCTATTCAGGTCTTAATGCCAGGGCGTGACATTAAGCATCACTATATCACACCCTACACACTGCTGTAATAATCTTTGTACAAAATATGCCCTTTGAGGTATCATTTGAACACTAATAACTCACTGATTATCAATAGTCTTGCATGATGTATGTATGCAGTATGTATTAACAGTTATGAATAGGCTGGACTCACAACTGAAGTGTGTGTGTAAACCAGGTATGGCAGATGTTCTGCTCACCACTGGAGTGCCTCCTTGTGGCCATGGCTGGGGATTAGCTCTGCCAATATGATGCCCCTTCCTGCAGGTGCTCACTCCGTCTCTCTTTCTCTCTCAGCGCTCAACTGCTCCCTCTTCATGGCTCGGCCTTCTGGCCAGGTCACTATAGTTTTGCCCTTCCGAGGGTGTGTGTACCAAAGTCTCTTTGTACCAATTGTTCCAGGCAGTCTTCTAATTCACTGCCCCTGAAAGGTGCCACTTCCCCAGTGGCTGGTAGGGGAACATAGGCCCACCCTCCTCTCTGGGCTACAGCCCTGGGACCCTGCAACCAGCAGCTGAGGTATGTACAGTGCCACACCTTGCTGCTGTTTCCCTGCACTACTTCCTACATTGCTTCCATGAGGCTCATTCTCCACCCTCCTCCAGGTATGCCCATCTCTCCCTAGCTCAGAGAGAGCTTCTCCCTGAAGGAAGTCTTGTATTAGAATTACTACTGCCTGTTCCCACCCTACCAGCATCTCTCTCTTTTCCCATATAGTGTTAAATAATTCCAAGATAACACTCAAACTGCTTTCAGAAAGATATTTAAATATTATGTTAGATATACTATCTTTACCTGGGAATATATTCTGCTGATATCAATGGATTTCTCAAGTTCTGAGACACTATACTGAATGGTTTTGCATCTTCATGTTTACTCCAACTACATAATAGATCATGATCCTCTTTGATGAATTGTTTTTGAATCTGGTGGAAAACTTCACTTTGGTTTACATCGTAACTCACCCCTCAGAAAGTTTCTGCTAAAACTTCTGCTTTCTCATTATCAGAACTATGTTGTCAGTCCCAATAACACTTGGGATGTGGCTCTTAGTCTGAATTCCATTCATTCTTCTAATTTTCCTGCATATTTCTGATGTCTTGGTAGCTTTGTTTATCTGTCCACAGTACTTCCTCTGACTGTCTTTCTTTGATTTTCTTATCATTCTTTGTGCTATTGCCTTACTTCTTTTATACTTCATTAGATCTTTACCATTCATTCTATTTTTTTGCTTTTTATAGGCTTACTTCCTTTAACTGCATTTTGCACTCCTCATTCCAGCCATGGAAGTAAGTTTTTAGTATTGGGGTACTTTAATATCCTAGGTATGGCTGCTGCTATTAATCCATTTGTGACATAATCATTAAAATTATCTGTTTCATCACTCACAATGAAAAATTCAGTACATTTTCTTGTAAATAGCTCCCAGTTAGCTTTCTTAAAATTCCAGGTGGGTAATTTTCCATTACTGTCAATCGTACTTTGTCCTTGAAAAGTAATAAGGATAGGGAAATGATCACTCCTCATTCCTTCTTCCTTGTATATTTCCCAGTTGCATTTACTTGCTGTATCTGCTTTTGTAATTCCCAGATCTAAGCAGGAAAAAGTACTATCTGCTGCATTAAATCTAGCTGGGTTACCATCATTTAAAATCCACTAGATTATTCTCATCAATGAACTTTTCTAAGCATGCACATTTTTAGCAGCTGTCTTACTTCTCTACAATTTATTATGACTATTTAAGTCACTGTATATAATATATGGTCTTTTAGCATTCTTCACTATTTCTTGTAGCTCCAAAGTTTCTAATTTCCCACATGGGTTATAGATATTATAAATCCTTAAAGAAATATTCCTCTTCTACACGGAGATCTCAATAGCATTATCGCCTAGGATTACTTCTTCATTCTCTACTGTTATGTACTTTTATCTTTCCCTTATAAAGTACAAACACTGCCTCTTCCTCTTCCTAGTTTTGAGTCTTGCCTAAAGGCAATATATAGTCTGTGATTTTAAACGCAAGCTTTTCAACCAACCATTTTTTCCTAGATACATATGACATCTGGTTTAGCTTTCATTTCCAGGATATTTTCTTTTAGTTCTTGACCATGAGCAATCAGACTGTGCTCATTCCAACAGAAGATTGAGCTCCTCATACTAGTCATATTTCACCATTAACTTCATGCATTTTTTAATGAATATGGTCCATTGACAAGTTACCAATATGTCAGTATTTTTCCATTGCCCTTGCTATAATTTTCATTTTTTCAGATTTTTTCCCCAGTTTGTGAGGTACAATTTATCACTTCCATCCTAAATGCAACAAACCTTTTTATTTTCATTACTAGTTTAGCATCACATATTTCTTCCCCACTGTTTATGATATTCTTCATAGAATGAGACTCTGTCTGCAGTTCCCATTTTCCTGTGCTGATTGTCTCTTCTTTCTCCACCTGATGCTTTGAGAGTCCCCTTACAGCTTCTGCATAAGATACGTTGTTAACAATTTGTGTATTTTGTATGTCTTTAGCTTGTCTTCCTCTTTACACCTGCTGGATTCTGGAATGCAGTTACCACATTTGACCTCTGTCCCTTCTGTACAATTTGTCTCTCCAAGTGAGCTACATCCTTCAGTCAGGCCTCATTACTCCTTGGTTCCTCTTCCAGGTGCACCCTAAGTGGATAATTGGCCCACCTAATCATCTTAACCCCTTAGGGGCTGGTGTAGGGTGAACACCCCATCATACACACGGTTATTAAACAGATCTATCTTAGACAAAACAATACGTATTTGATTCTCAGACCAGCCCAATATTCAGGTAAACACAATGAAGGTCCATATTTATATAGAAGCAGAAACAGGATCTTCAAGACAGCAGGGGGAGAAGATGGCAAGAAACAGAAGAATTTGTATTTCAGCAAATACAAATAGGGAATAAAGAGCATGCTGCTTCCTTCACTACCAAACATCATGTTGTGTTCCTCACAGCTTGAATAAACTTTACTATGAGGGGTAACGCCCAGAAGAACCCATTTCAAAGGTTTACTGGTCTATAAAGACAGAGGATCTGAACCAGAAGTAATATGCAATTGAATCAATTGATTGTATACAATATTACTATATTAGAAGAGTGTATAGAATGAGGTCTTTTCTGAAGGTAATGACACACCGGTGACTGATGTCACAGTGAAATGTCAGTAACATTATAGGAGGAAATATGGACATTTAATGATATTATGTTTTAGAGTCTGTGGCCAAAAAGGGAGAAACAGGTTCCCTCCCAGATAGGAGAGAAGGCAGCTATTTACCTTCTCCTGCATAAATTAAGTAATGTGGTAGAAGCTCCATTTGTAAGAACAGACTCTTGACACAAAGTCACTGAACTTTGGAATATATAAGCAAAGAGAGACGCCATCTTTGGCATCCATCACTAGACTGACAAAAGGGAACAGTGCTCTTGCAAACTGAGGAAAAATGCGTTTTTCAACCAAGAGGGGGTTGAAGTCTCTGGAAACTGAATATAGGTGATAAACCGTCTTGATCCAAGCCTGAATCTTTCTAGATTAAGTTTTAGACTTGTAGATGCACATTTTCACTTTTATTTGCTTGTAATCCTTTAACTTTATTCCTTTTATTTGGAATCCCTTAACCTGTGTCCGATTGTGAATAAAGTTGTTTTATTTTTATTAGAAACCAACTCAGTGCTGTGTTTAAAGGGAAGGGTGTATCTACCCCAGTTAAGTTAATAAGCAGGTGAGTTTTTTCTGTAGAAGAACAAATAAACCCTATTATTTCTCTGAACTTTCCAGGTCATTACAGACTGTACCATTTTGGGAATATTCGGGACTGGGAGTGTGTTGGGGTCACCTTGCTGGTTGTAACCCAGACTGGTGGAAGCTGCTGTGGGGCTGTAGACAGGCCATGGGGATCAGAGCTGCAAACCAGGGCTGTCTGGCACAGAGACAATACAGCATGTAACGTGTATTCTTGTAGACTGGCTGTGAGTGTTTTAAGCTGGCAACTAAAGCAGAAAAACACTCAGAGTTGCAGGGCAAGTGGTGACACAACCCCTCACTGTTCCAGACTGCACCCCAAGCCATCACACAGGACTAACAGAAATAGAAACACTGGCCGATTTTCTATTCTGGTGTAATCAGTTTCTTACACCATGCTCATTATCACCACAGTAGCACCTCCCAGTAGTGTATTAAGCCAATGTGACTAACATCCGTTTGTTTTTTCAGATTCTCCCCAGGGGGAAAAATGGGTACAAGGCAGAGTTCTGTTTTGGAATTTTTATATATACACATATACATACATACACATGTTTCTATACACACCTTGTTGTATGTTTATGTTACAGAAGGCAAAATGTGAGAAATGCCCCCTTGCATTTACAGCAGATGGGGGCAAGGTTTGAGACGGTGTTTAGGTCCTGTAGGAGTTCACTACACAGTCTTGGGCTAGTCCTCACAAAAGCTGTATGGTTTGTATTGTGTTGGAGTGTTTAACAAAGCAGTGTAAAAACTATTTTCATGTCTCTCATAAACTTCTGGCTTTCTTTCTTGCAAAGTCGGGGATTGGTTATTTTGTCAGGAGAAAATATGGATAGAGGGTGGCAGAGGAAAAAAGAAATGTTCAAAATAAAGATAAAACTTAGGTCAACTTAGAAATTGAATTTCCATATACAAAAGTGTGTGGCAATAGCACCTCTATCTGACCCCTGCTCAAAGCAGTCTCCATTTAGGGACAGTGTGTGGCTTACACTTATGATGGTGCATAAGGGAAGGGCACAATGGGCTTTCCTGCCTTTGTAGATCCCACAGATGGGCCCAGCACAGTTGTAGTCCCTGCACTTCCTTGACCACACAAATAGACCTCTGCTAGTGCTCTTCAGTGCCCTTCTCCTTCCCCTTCCCTTTCTCCTTCCTCTTTTCCTCCCCTCCCCCTCTGGCAAGTGCTGGGAGGAGACAGGGCTATGGTCTCACTCTCCCATTGCCGTAGCCAAGATACACCAGGGGGAACACACTACCCTCTTCTAAGGGATGGTGCACCCCCGCAGCAAACTCCTCGAGGAGCTCTTGTGGGTCAGTATGGGCTAGTGACTGTCTAATGTGCGGGCTGTACTGATTTTCTTTCCCATTGGCACAACTTTGGGCTAAGCCTCTCTGCAGGGATCGATTGCTGCTAATTTCTGTCTTGCAGAAACAGAGGATCGATTTCAGTCTTTGTCTTCACATGCCCTGAATTACCTGTCTTCTCTATCCTCTACTTCCCCCAACCCTCTACTTACCTTGTGTCACAGGTTATGGCATTTACAGGTCATCTCATTTTATGCTGAATTGTAACCTAGATCCTTCGAAGCACAAACCATCTATCACACAACATTATCTTTTTCCATTATAAGTTATTACACCGGATTTGATCCTAACACCGGATTCATTACAAAACAAGGGCAAAATCCAGCTTTTTTCCTAAGGGTTTATTATCAACAGAAAAAAACCTGGTGAGATTTGAAAACAAAGACAAGTGAAGCTGACCCATTTTTTAAACGTTAAAGTAAAGCACCAGCACCCTCTATCAGGCTTTTTCAAACACTGGCAATAGTACAGTGATTTATTCTGAATGGGAAATATGCCTTTGCTAGATACTTGTTATGTATTGCAATCTTCATAAGTCTGCTTTAATTAAAGTGCAATTTCTTTTTTAAAACTGACACACACCACTGCTATCCAGAGCATTGCTTTGCATAGATATTTTTCAGCACTGTGCAATAAGTTGTTACGCAGTACCACTCCGAGAAAGCCTCGCAATAAGAGAAGTGATAATGAAGACAGCAGTTGTTACTAAATTACTAAAACAAGACAGATTTGTTGGCAAACACTAATATTCTGGGTAAGTTTTTTGCAAGTTCAACACTTCTGTAAACAGCCATTGTTTGGCCTCCTCGTTTGGTGTGGGACAGTACCAGCTGACAGAGGACTTACGGCTTTGCTGACACAGCCAGCCGCTCCATCAAGTGATCCCCATCACAGGAATGTAATTAACAGCCATCTTGTTATTCCACGTCACTTCTCATCTTTTAGAAAGTGAATTCTAGTGCTTGGGATAGGGCCAGAATGACAACCCTAAAAGCCACAGTCCTCTGTTTTCCCACATAAGAGGAATCACAGTCAGCAGCAGAGCACACTTCCCCGTATTGTCACACCAAGGTGCTACAACTACAACCTAGAGGAGAAAACTTTCTATTTCAGTCTCTGTGCTCATTCAGTCCTTGACCTCTCAGTTAAGACAGCGAACCAATGCCCAGTGGAGTCAAGTTCATTCCATGTAACACAATAAATAGCTGTCTGACAGTGACTGAAAGATGTTACTACTAATCTGGGCAGGGTCTGAACCAGAGACCTAAAGGTAAAAGGCTACATATATATATCGGGCCAGATCCTCAGCTGGTGTAAATTACTGGAAATCACTGGAGCTAGACTGACTTATACCAGCTGAGACTCTGACCCAAACTCCCTGACCTACCAAGTCCCCTCAGATTATTGGATGTGTTTTATCATCCACAATGACCTTACACTTCTGAGAAATTTCCATAGAGAATCAATCATTGATTTTACTGACCATTATATTATATAAAGGAGCACAATAGCTGGCCATTGTTCCATCAGATTTATATGCCTTTGCCAAGTTGTCCATATGGGTACAGGTGTGCAACAGGCATTTTGAATTCTGGTGCATTTGCTTCTCTCTCTTTCCCCAATGCATGGTCTGAAATAGTCAGCTCCCTGGATGGAGAAAGCCAGAAAGGAGGCATTTTCCTCTATATCATTACTATTATTGCTAATTTTACAGTGCCCAAAAGTGTACTAGGCACTCTACAAACCAAACAGCCACTGCCTTGAAGATCTTACAGCCTAATGTTCAATGTGACACCATTAGAGAAGGTAGGAAACAGTAGTGAAGGGAAGGACAATGGAGATCGCGTAATTACTCATTTTATGTATGGTGGTGTCTGGCTGAATGTGATTCACAGATTTTTAAAGTCAGAAGTGACCATTAGATCATCATCTAGTTGGACTTCCTGTACATCAGTGGCCACAGAATTTTACCCACTCACTCCTGTATTAAGCCTAATGAATTATGTTTGGCTAAGAACTTCCAAAAAGTCTTGAATTTTTCCTATGCCCCTTCAGCGGCCAGTCCACAAAGAGGATGAGAGCCTACTAGTGCTCCTATTAACGGAGTTTTTCTTTAGCTAAAGTGATAGAAGATTATGCTTTGATTGTGGGCACTATGGCAAAGATGAGGCTTAAGGAGGGTGTCATGGTATAATTCCCCACTCTGAACCTCAGCGTCCAAAAGATGGGGTACCAACATGAATTCCTCTAAGCTTAATTACCAGCTTAGAACCTGTAGCGCTGCCACCAACCAGCAATTCCAGTGCCTGGTACACTCTGGTCCCCCCAAAACCTTGCCCAGGGACCCAAGACACCAGAACCTTCAGATCTTACACAAGAAAGTAAACCCTTTCCCCCACATTGCCTCTCCCAGGCTTCCCCTTCTGGGTTACCTGGAAGATCACTGTGATTCAAATCCTTGAATCTTAAACAGAGAGGAAATGCACCTTCCCCCCTCCTTCTCTTTCCCCTCCAAGACCTTCTTGGAGAGAAAAGTATATCCTGGCACAGAGAGAAATTAGCCTCTCTCCCCCCCTTCCCTCCTTCTCCCCACCAATTCCCTGGTGGATCCAGACCCAGTCCCTGGGGTCTCACACAGAATAAAAAAATCAGGTTCTTAACAAAGAAAACTTTAATTAAAGAGCGAGAAACCATTAAAAACTATCTTTGTAATTTAAGATGGATTAGGTACAGGGTTTTTCGCTTAGAACTGAGATACCTCCAGCCTAAATAACAGTACAATTAAAATCCTTTCAGCAAAATACAAATTGAACTCTTCCAGCCAAATAACATCATTAAACTCCTTCCAGCAATGCACATTTGTAAATAAAGAAATCAAACATAAGCCTACTCGCCTTCATCTTCGTAGTACTTACTATTTTAAACCTTATAAGAGCCTGTATTGGAGAGATTGGAGAAAAAACTGTTTGCACGTCTGGTCCTTGAGCCCCCAGAGTGAACACAACGCGAATTCTAAACAGCACATCACGGAAACTTCCTTCCCTCAAGATTTGAAAGTATCCTGTTCCCTGATTGGTCCTCTGGTCAGGTGACAGCCAGGCTCACTGAACTTGTTAACCCTTTACAGTCAAAAGAGATATAAAGTACTTCTGTTCTGTTAACTCCTACTATCTGTTTATGACAGAGGGATTTGAATTAGGAGACGGTCATGGCTTTGTGCATCAGAAATGGAAAGCTGCTCCAGGAGCAGGGGTCAGGGTAGGAGAGAGAGAAGTGGATGAATGGGGTAAGAGAAACCTAGTAAGAGGGATGGTCAAGCATGTAGGCAAAGCAGAACCTTGTTCAGAACCTTGAAATGACAGCAACATATTTAAAACTGAGGAGGAGGAGAACATGGGGCCAGCAAGTGGTTTCAAAGTCATAGGTAATGGGTTCAGACTGGCAGGTGAGGAAGATCATTTTTATGGCCATATTCTGGATGAACTGCTGAGAGGGTTTCTGTGAGTGTCTTGTGGTTCAGGGAGGATGACATTGCAGTAGTCAAGATGGGAAACAATCATGGTGAGGAAGAAGGGATTTGGAACTGGGACAGGTACAATCTTACCTAGCTTTTGATATCTCCGGAGGTCTGAGGGGGTTTTCATTGTGCCTAGTGCAATACGCATGGTAGACTCTGTGTCAGCCTTGCCATTGCCATTCAGATGTTCTTTCTCTAGTCCATGATTCAAGTACCAACAGTTGGCTCAGTGCAAGAAGGCATGTTTCAACACTGGCATTAGTTGAGCAGGAGATCACATTGCAGGAACAACAGCTGCACTGGCGAATCTTATGGGACTCTTGTGTGAAAGGAGATGGCAATGTGCCAGAAATGAGGAAAACAAAGAATAGAGGTGTGTGGGTTGGAGCATAAATGCCCCTAACCAGGCACACTCACACCCAAACCACTGCTGATGGGGAAGATGGAGGCTACCTTATCAGATGCCCTGGCCAGGATTGGGTGAATTAGAAACAAATGGGGCTCTCTCCCACAAGAAAGCAAGGAGCAAACCAATCCCTACAATAAAAAAGGAGAAGATACCCTGCTGTCCAGCAGAGTCTGCCCAGGCATGGTGTTCTTCCCAAAACTGTCTAGAAGTGCCAAGGGAGCAGAAGAGGGAGCAGGTGACTCTCCATCTCCATTCTCCAAATCCAGCCCTTTTTCTCAGTCGGTGGCTCTGTGGTGTCCAAATGACTGGCGGGTTATGGTTGGGTGGATGAGTTTGTTGTTTCTGACAAAAAACTCTTTAAGAAAGAGAGTTTGGGAACAAAAAGGCCCCAAGATAATATAAAGTGGAAGCTGGAAGCAGATGCCAATGGAGAGCTTCTTCTCTTTTTTAACACAGCAAGTATGTACCACACAGAGGAAAGAAAGGCTAATCTTAGTTCTCTTCAGGGTTATAGAAGAGCTGCTCATGCCAACCAGCAAAGGTCAGGTCAGCACTTTCATTAGGAAACCTGGAGGTGGGAGGGGGTGTTGGTTCTTTGGTTTTTAAATTGCACAATTTGGAAAATGTGGCTTAAGATGACTTTTTAATAAATAAATAAATAAAATAAAAAGAACATCATAAATGGGGATTTTTACATACATGGCACCTGCAACAAAAGAAATGAAACTTGATCAATGTATGGATACAAATAATCCAAGTAGATTGGATTTAAAATGTAAATTGGGCAAGTCATTCATACATAATCCTGATCACTTTCCCTAACAGCTCCCTTTAACCTCTCCTTCCCCATCCATCCACAAATCAAACTACTCAAGATTAGTAACGCATTCTGCACCTTTTTTCTATCAATATTATTTTTGCTATCACGCAGACCAAATTGTCTAACCACATCCCAGGCCAGAATAACTCCAATAGAAGAATTTGAAAAATTGCCCAGCCATGTAATTACCTGATGATCTCAGTCTAGCCTTTTGGGAAGTAGCATGTTTATCAATAAACACCCAGGGCCACCTTCTACCTTAATTGATCTTCATTCAGCACTAGTAAGCACCTGTTCAGCTTCAGGTTGCCAGGATGTGAGCATAGAATAT
Source organism: Chelonoidis abingdonii (assembly GCF_003597395.2). Classification (NCBI taxonomy): domain Eukaryota; kingdom Metazoa; phylum Chordata; order Testudines; family Testudinidae; genus Chelonoidis; species Chelonoidis abingdonii. Next base: position 27,890,172 of record NC_133773.1, read on the forward strand.
GACCCACTGAGTATGGAGCACGCTGGCTCCATCAGTTTTTACGTGTAGCACAGCAAATGGATTCTTGTGTGCAGGTCTATATATATGTATAGACATTCCCCTCCAACTTCATTTTAAGACACCATTTTCATCAACATGTCTTCTTTCTCATCATCAGACTAACTTAATACATCATTAATACATTGAACTAGCTTTGCTAAATAGAAAGCATACTGTGTGCAGTAGTGCATGTATATACACAGAGCGTGGCAGTGTTGTTTAGTAGACAGAGCATCAATATGGCAGTCAGGATTACAAGTTCTGTTCCTGGCTCTGCTGATGAACTACTGTGTGAGCTGAGGCTAGTCACTTGAACTTTCTGCACCTCAGTTTACCCACCTGTAAAATGGACAATAATAAGATATTAAATACCTATCTCACAAGAGAGTTATTATGCTTAATTATGCCATCAGATATGTATGGCCCCACTCCTGCAATCAGATCTGATTCGTGTGGCTGAACAAAGCTCCACTGACTTCAGTGGGACTTTGTGCAGATGTGAGGGTCTGCCTGCAAGAAACCAGTTCCTGTGGGAGGGAGAGAGAGATGGAGAGACAGAATTAGTGAATGTTTGCTAAATGCATAGAGTTCCTGGAATGCATGTTATAATTGCTATAACAGATCCATCCTGAGAGAACAGAATAACATTTCTGGAGCTGTTCTGGTGGCTGAGGTGAATAACACACATTTTATCATTTCCCATCAAATACTCCTTTATCTTTAAAATACAGAAAAGAGGAAATTAAACATAGAAAAAAAACCCTTATGTTATTACAAAACAGAGGCAACTGTTGGAATCCAGGAAATACACAATTGGGGTTGGAATTCCAGGCTACCCCAAACCAGTTACTGGAGGTGGTCTTTGAACCGAGAGGATTTGATGAATATCCAGGGAGGAAGGTGATTTCAGCCTTATCTCTGAATTCCTTGACTTGCATTATGCACAGCAACAAAGCTACTTAAACAGTGGTGCTGTATCACCCCTAAGCTTTGCAAACTGGACTGTCTCCTCATTTGCTTCACAGCAGATGTCAAAATGTTGGTGTTCTAGAAGGTGTTTAATAGGTTGGGACCTAGTTACCTTAGAGACCACTATTACTTCCCAAGCCAGCTATGTTCCATAGGGACAGTGCAGCTGAACAAACCAGGTTCTGGGGGCAGAAGAGTTTTGGCAGTAGACCCAAGTGGGAAGCTCTGCATCAGCAGGAATCAGGAGGAGGCCAAGTCCAATAAAGAGGCAACACATATGTTTTCAATAAAGCCTTCCCCTGAAATAATGCTCTTAAATAAAAAAATTGAAGCCCTAATGGAACCAGAGAAGAAAACAGCTTTTATTCTAGCTTTTGTGCCTCTTAGTTTCATCCAGTGCTCATGTACCAGGGTGATAGGTGTTATAAAAAGTAGCTAATGCTTTCTGCCTGGCTTAGGCTGTTGTTAGCACATCTAGCCCATACTCCAATCCCTTCAGTGGCTCCTCATTCTCATCAGTTCCCAGTGTAAGGCCTTAGGCCTAATCTTTAAAGCAATTTATGGATCAAGGCCTGGCTACACTGAAGATTGAATTTCAATCCATGAGATGCCAAGGTATCTGCACTGTTCTGGGCACATGCAGATCACAAAGCCCAGGGTATAGCTCTTGACAGCTGTGGACAGAGTGTAGTCAGCTGAAGGGATCTGGTTGTGGAAAGAATTCCCGTAAGAGATTAGGTGAATCCAGAGTCTGACTGTCTTTAGAAAGAACTTCAAAACTTTCCTCTTTAACAAAGCCTCTCCAGCACAGCAAAAAACTGACACACAAAAAAGCCAAACAAACAAGAACATCACTCTGCCCAAGCAAAGATTTTTACTAATTCAAGAAGACAATCCAGAAACTCCATCAAGCCCACTAGGGATTTTACTAGCGCTGGTGGAGTTCATGTGGAAGGTACTCAAATATCATGAGGATGTGCAGTAGTATAAAACCTGAAGACAGACAGTTTTGTGCAATCTGATGTACTGTGGTCTATATGCTATGAACTTTGATTGCATGTACAATTAATTGTGGGTGAAAAATTGTATCTACTAACATGAAAACTCAAGACGGCATGTTTTTCTACAAAGATATGCTCTAGGAACTATTTTGGGGGAAGTTCCAGATAATATGCAGGAGGGCAGAGTAGGTGATCATAATGGTCCCATCTGGCCTTAGAATGTATGAAAAGCTGGGGTGAAGCTCTTTTAAAAATTGGAGTGTGTATCTTTGAACAGCGCCAAGCACACTGTCAGTGCTCAGTAAATGACCATAAGAATGTGTGGCTAAATCCCAGCACTTTACACTGAAAAAGTGCCTGCCTGTGCATGCTGTCTTCTACAGTTTTTTCATTTTGCACAGTAACTGGATTCTTGCAGATAGATAGATTAGATTAGATTAGATATGCAAGAATCCAGTTACTGTGCAAGATGTGAAAACTGCAGGAGACAGCACACACTTATGACAGGCAGGCACTTTTTCAGTGTAAAGTGCTGGGATTTAGCCGCACAGTTATGGTAATTTATTGAGTGCTGACAGTGTGCTTGGTGCTGTTCAAAGAGAGACAATCCAATTTTATATTATATATATTCCCCTCCAAACTCATTTTAAGACACCATTTTCTATCTGGGGATCATTTTCATCAACATGTCTTCTTCCTCCATAATCCCATTAAAAAGAATTAGGAATGAACAAGACATTTGTTTAATCATTTTCTGTGAGATCAGCTGAAGTCTAATGCTGTTTGATTACAGCTAGTTGCAGACATGTCAAGTGCATTTCCATTTAAAGTGCTTGCTTAAACAGCCATGCAAATGGGGAACACCCGAAAATCAGCTTATATCATGAGAGATCTGAGCTTCCTTATGGCACATACTTGTTTTAATCCACTCTCTTGCTTTTTAAAATAATGCATTTTCCAAGCACATCATTTCCCTAAATAAGTATGATACATCACCGCTGCAGATTGAGTCATGGGCCCCATTAATACAGGCAGGGGATTCTCAGCAGCTTTTCTCACTGGGAAGGTGGTATCTTACTATCTTCCTTTGTAATGAATATGATGCTCTTCTGGTTGATCCCATCCCACAGGTCCTGCTCCCCTGTCAATTTTGATTGGAGGTTTTCATTGCAGAGACAGTGGCACCATGTTGGAGAATAAATAATGCACCATTCTTTTCCCTGAATAAGTAGCTATTCATTTCAACTACAGTAAAAGTGTTTGAATTGAAATGGGTTTCCATTGTTGTATGCGATCCACTTCTTTTGAAATGCCTGTCTCCTAATCTTCCCCCCACTATGTCATCTGCTAGGACATATCATGGGGCTTCTTTTTAAATGGTCTCCAATTTTGTGCCTGCAGTTTTGCATGCTTGTTGATGGGGCAAATAGCTAGGGTTGGTTGAAAATTTTCCATCAAAACTTTTGGGATAGAAACTATGTTTGTAGTTTGTAGAATAACCTAAAATATTAATGTAAAGTGTCTACTTTCAGAGAACTGAACACCCCCACCAAAATTATTTTAAATTGTTTTTGGCTGAAAATTTTGAGTTTTCAGTACCAAAAATGTTTGGTTTTCATTTCTTCAATGGAAACTCAAAATTTTCTAGTGAAAAGATTCATGAAAACAAAATGTTTTGTTGTTGAAATTTTCCATGGGGGAGGATCATTTTCTGAATAGATCTGGAAATGACAGACATTAGACCATATCGGGGCTGGGGTTTTCAAAAGACCCTAAGGGAGTCAGGCACCCAAGTCAATGAGAGTTGGGCATCTCTCACAGATCTTGTTGAGTGCCTCTCTTGGCCACTCAGCCTGCTGTGAAGGGCTCCACCTCACTAGGCCGCAGGTGCTTTAAGCCCCTTGTGTCTGAACCATGTCCAGGTACCACTTCTTGTTTGGGATCCTATGCAGATTCTCAGGGACAGATCCTCTAACACTCCTCCTGGGAGCTGAGACCTCACCGTTCAACTGCTTAGATCCTGGGACTAGTGCTGGCCCTTCAGACTCCTCCATAGCTTAATGCATCCTCTCCTAGAACTTCAGTTGTGTGGGTTAATTCTTAAAGGGCAAATCATTGCTAGAACACGTACAAAGCGCAGATACTTTGCACGGGATCCTAGCACCATTATCCTTTAATCACATGAGAAATTCACAGATTTATACTAAAAAAAACCTACACACATTTCCTTTCCTTCACTTCCTCACTACTCTACTCTAGAGTGTTCTTTGGGCTGCAGTCAGAGTTCTCTGGGATCATCCAGGATCCTTCTGTTGCAACGCATGGCTTGACATCTCAGTCATGGAGTCTCTCTCTCTCTCTCTGCATCATTTGCTTTGACCTTGGTTGAACCCACAGCTAAAACACCCCCTCATTGCCTACAAAATCATATACCTCTTCTCTCCTCCTGTCCAAAGCTTCCTGGGTGGCTGTCTGCTTCTCACAATTTATATATCCTACCATCAACACCTGGTTCCTTCCGAGCTCCAGTCAACCTCCTTAGCACACCTGTTGACTACCCAGAGTACAGTCATTAAGAGTAACTACTCTCCATTATATCGTGTCTGGAAGAACCATGATTACAGGCTTGTCAGCAATGGTAGATACATATAGACATAGAGGTATTCCATGATACAACAATTTTCATAAGAACAACTTCAAAACGTCAATCAGAATTCATGAGTTGTACAGATAAATTCTCCAAATCACCACAGCACCTGACTCCTTTAGTCTTCTTTTAGGCAGCGTTGCTGTAGCCATGTTGGTCCCAGCATATTAGAGAAGTCTGAAGAAGAACTCTGTGCAAGCTTGAAAGCTTCTCTCTCTTACCAACAGAAATTGGGTCAATAAGAAATATTACCTCACCCACCTTGTCTCTCTAGTCTTCTTTGACAGTCTCAGCCTGGGCCCACAAATCAGATGTGAAGCACTCTTGTTGCCCTAATCTTACCCACGCTTTGCCATCCACAACTTGTTGCTGGACACAAAATTGCAGATGCAAAATTAGTGGCTGGACAGAAGATCCTTTAAAAATAAGGCCCTGTACTTTGAAGCTATGTATTATTTAGACCATGAAGTAGGAGGTCATTAAAGATTTGGAGGATCAGATAAGAGATAAATTATCTAGATTTGAGACATTTACCTTCAAAGCTTCACTGAGGCCCGGTCGATAATACAAACTTATGTCAGTATAACTATATCACTCCGGCGTGTGGAAAATCCACACCCCTGAGCTATGCAGTTATACCGACGTAACTCCCAGTGTAGACAGTGCTGTGTCGATGGAAGGGCTTCTCCTATTAACACAGTTATCACCTCTTGAGGAGGTGAAGAACCTACACCACTGGGAGAAGCTCTCCCATCGGCGTAGGTAGCATCTTCGCTAAGTGCTACAGCAGCACAGCTTCAGGTCTGTAAGTATAGACAAGCCCTGAGTCTGTTTGGTCTCGAATCCCATGGAAAAAAGCTTCCCAGTGAGATTTACAAGTACCTTTCAGTGTAAACCACCTTGAAAGTATTGCAGGAATGGCATCTTTTATGATGGTACTTCCACTTCCTCTTCTGGTCAAAAAGAGGAAGTACAGAGAAGTGACATTTAAAATCAACAAATCTTTTAAGTTTTACCTAACTTTTTTGAACCCCCAAAGAATTTATTGGGTTTGAATTTTGAGCAGACATTCAGCCCAGTCCTGGTTTTCTCCGGCATGTTTGTCCAGCTTTAACAATGGCTAGTGCATGTATTATGTCTGATATCACATATGCATGGACTAGAACTTATAAGACATATTAGCCTCCCTCTGATCAGTCCTCCCAATGAAAGCAGAAAAGGAGAAAAGAGAGCACTGTTTAGAGATTACTCCCTATCCTGTTTTTAGTTATTTCATTATAATGGACTGTAAATAGCTTACAGCCGTTAAGACCCCATTGGGGCATGAAGCATTTATAGCAGCTTCAGCTATTACAAAGGCAGCTACTTTGGTTACTGCTGAGCTGTATTAGAAGGAAGATGGTGTAAAACTGACACTTCGAGAGCCAGGAAGAAAGCCATACATAAACAAGAGAGCACAAGATGAGGATACAGAACAAGCAGGCACTGATGGACAGGAAGTGAAACCTCCTTTGGTTGTGTGTAGCTAACACAAAGGAGCAGACAGTGCCTAGAGCATTAATTCAGCAGAAGCAACCAGGATTGAGAGTTGATTAAAAAACAAAGCTAGTGTTGAGGAGGAAAAATACTGCAGGTTACCACAGCTAACATCCATGTTCTGCTTCCAGGGGTGAAAGTAAAATACAACTCTTACCGGTATGGGTTTCACTCTGATTCCCCCCGCCCTCCCCAGAAGGGGCGGGGCCTCAGACAGAAGGGTGGGGCCAAGGATGGAAGTAAGTTACATTTCTTACCCGGACAGTCCAAACACAAGCAACCCACCTCTCCTACATACTTCATGGATCCCTCCCATTGCATCACTTAGATATAGAAAATAAAGCTACTATTACCACTACCAGTACTGTCTGTAATAAAACTTTACTATTGGAATAAGCCTGAAAAACTGAAAACAGTAAAACAGAGGTGATCTTCAATAATATAATACACAAAAAATACCTGATTTTGATTGTATTTTTTGTGAGGCGATCTCCTCATCCAGGGGGCAGAAAAGAACTGCCCTGGCTTTGGTCACGCCCGCCACCCCCAACAACCGTGAGTGAAATTAACAAGGATGCCAGAAATAGCCCCAAATCCAGCGGTTCAGACCACAGAGTGAACAGTTAAATTTAAACTGTTCCTATGCAGACAACAGGCTTCCTGAGGAGGCTTCTTCCTCAGCCAGTCCTCCTGCTCCCTGCTACAAGCTAGAGGGGAGCCCCTACTGAGTGCGGGGGTCGGGGGAACACGGAGCCTCGCCACATCGGGCAGCCTGGCTGGAGGAGAAAAAGGAGAGAAACAACAAACAAACATGACAGTGAGTTTTCCCTTTCCCAGCTTTTATTAGCTTCGAGTTTTAACTTTTTGTTATGCAGCCAAAAGAGGTGAAAGTAAGCCAGTACTGAATGCTCCACTTATTGGCCAATACACTACTGCACCTTTTTTTACCGGTACTCCATATTGGGCCATACTGGCTTACTTTCACCTCTGCTTGGGTATAGAAAGAGTATGGCTAGGCAATCTATCTTACAATTCCCTGCAGCCTGCTAGCATTACAGAGCCAGAGCAGTCTACTGGAGTTCCACTTAAAAACAATATTTTAAAAACACAGGCGGTTTGACCAACTTTGTAAGAAGCCAGCCTAATAAATCAGAGATCTTGCAAGTCAGTGGACTCGCAAACTACATTAGCCCAGAAACCTCAGGGTAAATTACATCCAGGAGAAGACTAACTAGAAAATTTGACAGACTTGTATTGTACTGCAGGTTGCCTGAAGTTTTGGGAGGAAAGGGAAAACTGGATCCCCTCTGATGTGTAGAAATTTTACCAATTAGAGATGAGCCCAAGCTGTAAAGCTTAAATCTAGACTTGAACTTTCCCAAAGTTTATGGGTGTTCAGATTTGGTTTAGGTCCATTTGTAATTTCAAGTAAAATCCCAAAATGTTTCAGGGGTCCAGGAGGAAAAACAGAAATGTTGGTGATTAACCAAAATGATTACATGATTACATGTCTTGAATTCCAGTGTGAAATCTAACTGTGACAACTTGCAGTAACTCATGGGATGTATCACACAGTAACTCAGAAAGGATGCCAGCTGTCTCCAGTCTATTCTGTATTTGCTTCATAAATCACTGTGAATTCTTTGTCCTTGCTATGGAAGGCAAATAGGTTTAAATCTTAATTTAACCTTTCCCATTATTCTCCCACCCAACCCTGTCCCTTAATGACAGAGAGATTTTAACTGCTGCAGATCAGTGCATGAGCCACAGGTGGTGGTCAGATTTAGTTTCCCCCGGAGCCAAAACTATGTTAATCATTATCAGCAAAGAGAGAGACTTGCCGCCTGACTAGATTAAGATCTAGAAAGCAACATCATCTAAGTGACGTATTGATTCTGAAGTCATCAATGACATTTCATACCGCAAAGTTTCAGTCATTAGCCAAACCCCAGAGCATTGGCACCAACCCTGAAATTTATCTCTAATTTTAATTGAATATCGAGTATAAAAAAAAAAGCAAAAAAGTGGGAAAAAATGAACTCTATAAGGGATGATTAATTGTTTAATAAGTAATGCAGCTGCATAAAAGTGATATGTGCTGAATGATGCTCCACTTTAACTTCCCGGTAAAACCCTTTTTGTGAAATTGGGATAAAATACAGTAACTCAGTGATACAGCACATTATTAAAATGTCACTCTGTTCAATGGGAAGGCTGAAAATTAATCAAACACAGGATGGATGAATGTGGCTTTTTTAAAAAAAAATGTTCTTTACTTCATTTTATCTTTAGCTCCCTAGGGACCAGCTATTATTGCATGCTCCTGACTGAAGCACCAGGAAACACTGGGTTAGATTTTATCACAAGTACCCCAAAGGGGAAATGTATGTTCTGTCTAACTTTTCCATGCTCGTGAATGTGGAAAGTGTCTGACAGCCTATTTCAGTATGCAGAACACCTGCCTGGAAGGAGAAAGCGAGAGCAAGACCCCCTGTCATGTGACTGGCTACTCTCTGTTTGTAATGTAAAGATCTGTAATAAGAGCCATCTATCTTCTATAAAGCGTTCTCACTCAGAACATTTTTACTGAAAGCCCCAAAACTGACAACCAACTGGGAGTTTTCCTCAGGCTGTCATTAGAGGAGGAGAAGAAAAGCCCGGATTAAAGATGTATTTTCTAGGGCGCCTGTTGAACGGGTTTAAGAAGCTGGCCAATAAACCATTACTCAGTAGAGACAATCAACCCAATTGATAATTATGTTCAGGAGCCCAGCCTTATTGCCCAAACTATGTCCCAACCTTTTCAGTATCAGAATCATTCTATCATTTAGCTCATTATGTCTTGCACTATAATCTCGTAATGAATTCCTCTGCTGTTGTAAATATTAAGTAATCACACAATCTTTTGCATGCAGACATGTGGAGCAATCATTTAGAACTAGTGGGTCCTTACAGATAAAACAAAATAATAAAAATCATCATCATCATAATACCTTGTACTTATATAGATCACATTTTCAAAAGAGGTGAGCTCCCATTTAAAATGAACTTGTGTGCTGAGTCTATTTGCAAATCTGGCCAACAGTGTTGTTCCTCTGAAGTCAATACAATGCTTTACAAACAATGGGCCAGATCCTCAGCTGGTGTAAATCAGCATATTTCCATTCACTCTAGCGGAATGATACCAATGTGAAACACTGAGAATTCCACCCATTAATTATATAAGCTTCAGAATACCCCTGTGAGATAGTAAGTATTAGCATAGAGGGGGAAACTGAAGGACATTGAGATTAAGGGTGAAATGTACTCCTGGGTAGACAGCCAGTACAAGGCCTATGAATCGCTTAAGTAGGATTTAAGTGGTGCAAAGCCCCATGCTGCTCTCAGCACAGAGGTAAGTTTCATCCTAAAACACTTGCCTTACATCACAAAACAGGACAGTGTCTGTCCTGGTAAAATGCCCAGACTGCCTGACTCTCAGTCCCATGCTATAACCCTTAAATCACAGTTCCTCCCTTCCAAGATGAAGGGCTTGAAATAAGTTTTTGCTTCTTGCCAGTGTGGCTACTCCTGAAGTTATGTGAAAAATTATACTCAGCCAGCAAATTTTGCAATATTTTTTTTTAACAATTTTGGTGCCTGAAATGTATTAACCATAATTGCTAATAGCACAAATCTGTTTTGATCAAGAACAAGGAAATGTTTCCATTTCCTTAAAATATAGCAAACTGATCTCAGGACCTGAATGCCACTGAGACCTCAAAGGGGAGAATGGTGAAGCAAGCTTTTGGAGGAAAACCTGAAGAGAATACTCTTATTAAATTGCAAAATGATAACAGAAGATTCATTACCTCCTTCATGATTATGTGACTGTTCATTAACTGTTCTGCTTTCTGTGATATTTTAGGTAGAGTAAAATGGAATTTATTTGTAAAATTCTACTACAAATAAAACTTACCCACCCATTGTTACTATTTTCCTATGCTGCTAAGTAGTTTGCCAGGCCTAAGAGGCATACAGAGAGGTATTGTACCAAAATCTCCTTGAGTGCTTACTTAAAATTACATAGACTACTCCACACTGCTTTTACAGAGCCTGATCCAAAACCCACTGAAGTCAAACAAGAGTCCCATGGGCTTCACTGAGATTTGGGTCATGTCCACAGGGCTATACAGATTCTCATTAGTGGAACATGAAGGTTTACAATATATTTTTATACAACAAGCAGCACCTTGTGGCATAAGTCAGCATCTGTGAACACTGAAGGGTGTAAATAAGTAAATAACTAATAATACTAATTAATAATAAATTTGTAATGCAATAGTGCCTAGGAGCCCCAGTCATGGACCAGGCCCCCATTGTGCTGAACAATGTACAATCGCAGGACAAGAAGATGGTCCTTGACCCAAAGAGCTTCCAATCTAAGTAAATCTACTGCCACTGGGAGCGAAGGCACATTCCAATAACTTGACTTTACCTGGAAGGAATAGTTTGGACGAGTCCTTATGTGTCACCCAAATTATGCAGGGAGTGACAAAAAATAAAGCTCACAGGGGAAAAATATATAAATATGTGTGTCCAAGAGAGAGAGATTGCTGATCAGAAACATTTGGTTTTGCAATGCTCTGTGAATTTCACTAAATATTTTTGTTCTGTGTTTTTACAAAATCATCTGTTCATGATGCTGTAAACTCAAGCAAACATAAATATGACCTTTTAGTTCCAAGGCATGAGTGACAGTGATTCAGTTTTGCCATATTCTGAATATAGCTCATAGATAATTATGTACTATATTTGTAAGGAATCCGGTCCATAAATCTTTACATGCAGCACTTTAACCAACTTTAAAAGAATGAACAGCTGGATAGAATTGTAATGATATAATGAGGAAGAATAAAAGTTGAAACCTTATACTTACCTAGTAAATTTTATCCATTTTATATTTATGTTCTCTTCTATATTTATTATGATATCATATATCAAATTATTTTACTTTCTCAGAGGCTCAGTTTTGTGTCTGTGCAGTTGACACCGTCATCTATAGACATTGTAAATCTGGAGGAGCTGTAACGGACACAGAAATAAAAGGAGACCATTAAAGATTTTCTTAAACAGTTGAAAAAAGCAAAGTAGTGCTACTGGGTGAACTGGTCAATTGGTGGCATATAATTCATACATTTGTTAAAGTCAGAAGGGACCATTAGGTAATCTGTTCTGGCCTCCTGTATAATATAGACCACAGAATTTCATCCAGTTACCCCTGCACTGAGCCCGTAATTTGTCTTTGGCTAAAAAATACCTTTCAGAATGACATCCAGTCTTCATTTTAAGACCACACAAGATGGAGAATCCATCACTTCCCTTTCTGGTTTGTTCCAATGGTAAATCACCCTCTCCGTTAATTTAAAAAAAAAAAAAAAGTGCCTTATTTCTAATGTGAATTTGGCTGGCTTCAATTTCCAGCTATTGGTTCTTGTTATGCCTGTGACACTGGCAGACTCGATGCCAGCTTTTGCCAAGGCCTCAGGCCTCATTGAATACTGAAAAATGCATAGCTGGAAACCAGTCTGGCTCACCCGTGTGGTAGTATTGTTAAAAGAGGATGTTAGAGTTATAAGATGTCTTTAGTGTTTAGACTTTATGGAATGCTCATAGGATACTGCAAGTGTTAATCCTACTTATAATATCTGTATCCCATGTTATAAGGTAATGATTAAATGTTTGCTCTGTGACTATACAAATGTTTGTTTAAGACTGCACCTAAGAACATAAGAACAGCCATATGGGTCAGAGTAATGGTCCGTCTACCCAGTATCCTCTCTTCTGACAGTGGCCAATACCAGATGCTTCAGAGGAAATGAACAGAACAGGTAATCATCAAGTGATCCATCCCCTGTCGCCCATTCTCAGCTTCTGGGAAACAGAGGCTAGGGACACCATCCTGCCTAATAGCCATTGATGGACCTATCCTCCATGAACTTATCTAGTTCTTTTTTGAACCCTGTTATAGTCTTGGTCTTCACAACATCCACTGGCAAACAGTTCCACAGGTTGACTAAGCATTGTGTAAAGAAATACTTCCTTTTATTTGTAAATCCTGCATAGCCAAGGGAGAAGCACGACCAAGTATGAAATGCTAGTTTACCGCAAAAGGTGTTATCTCCGCCCCAACAAAAGAAGGTCTACAGACATCAGACAAGACATTGTGGACAAAAGGCTTTGTTGATTGCTTCACCCATACCCATGAAGAGGGTATGTGCATAAGCCCTCAACCCACCACAGCATGAATGCTGGGGAAGGGAATAAAAATGCCTGTTAGGAAGAAATAGATAGTCACATCCTGCTTGGACTCTGTGGGGCAAAGATTTCTAAGCATAAGCAAAGGATCCTCAGCTGTTTAGCTTGGGTTAGCCCTAAAGGACACAGAGTTTGTATATTATAGAAGTTTCTATTATCTTTTGAAATCTACCACTGAAATTCATTTGTGTATATGTTTATCCACTTTAATCTTATAAATAACTCTTATTTCTTTTTCTTAGTCAATAAACCTTTAGATAGTTTTTTTTACAGGATTGGCTACAAGTGTTCTGAGAGATCTAAGGTGCAATTGACCTGGGGTAAAAGTGGCTGGTCCCTTGGGACTGGGAGTAATTTGAATATTGTGATTTTTTTAGTGCAAGGGACTATCTATCTATTACAGAGGGAGGCCTGCCTGGGAGGCAAGATAGATTGGAGTGTCCAACAAGGCTGTCTGTGGCTTCCTATTAAGGCTGTTATACTGCCTGAGGATTTCAGACTTGTTACTTTGTTGGCAAACATAAGTATAGAACATATAACGCGTTTGGGGTTCATGTCCTGTTTCTTGACAGCCTGCCCATGGTCGTGGATGCTCCAGACATCATGACAAAGCCTTTCTCTTTTGGATGGAAGAGTCCTTTAGTACTCCTTATTTTCTCCCCAAGACGACATTTATATACCTCTTAATCCAGTCACTTCTCAATCTTCTTCTCAGTTTAAATGTTGATCTCACGTTTACAGGTATAGATGATGTTTCCTTAGAAAATGGACAAATATTTGAGTCTGTGACCTAAATAGGCTCTAATGTTTAATTAACCCATTGAAAAGTTGACACCCAGTGCTTTGTTCTTCCATTATAAATACCACTAATATCCACAGACTTCAATAGGATTTACCTGACTGGAAAACCAGGGCCCAGGAGTATTGTACAAACAGAAAGGAAACCTATTCCACACAGATGACCATACTTTTATCCTATTCCACACAGATGACCACAAAAGTGAATTGTAGGTGTCAAACAATATTTATTAGTTACAGAGTAAATTGGCCTGAAAATCATTTTTTCCCAAGTTACTAATTCAACTTAGATTATGTAAGGAGCTGTCCTATCACCCACTACAATTATATTAACATGAGCCATAAACAGCTTGTCACATTTTCTACTTAGTGTTTCACGGTATCGTTTAGGGCGGAGAGAATGCTTATAAAATTTGCAAATGACAGTAAACTGGGAGGGGTGTCAAGCCCACTCTGGAGGACAGGACTAAAATTCAAAACAACCTGGACAAATTGGAATAATTGGTCTGAAACCAATAAAATGAAATTCAGTAAAGACAAGTGCAAAGTACTTCACTTAGGAAGGAAAAATCAAACGCATATCTACAAAATGAGGAATAACTGGCTAGGCAGCAGTTCTGCTGAAAAGGATCTGGAGTTTATAGTGGATCATGGATTGAATATGAGTCAACAATGTGATGCCGTTATGAAAAAGGCTAATATTCTGGGGTGTATTAACAGAAGTGTCATATGTAAGACACAAGAGGTAATTGTCCTGTTCTACTAGGTACTAGTGAGCCTCACCTGGAGTATTGTTTCCAAGTCTGGGCACCACACTTTAGGGAAGATGTGGACAAATTGTAGAAGGTGCAGAGGAGAGCAACAAAATCTATAAAAGGTTTAGAAAACCTGGCCTGTGAGGACACATTTAAAAAACTGGCAGTCCTCAAAAAAGAAGACTGAGGGGGCACTGATAACAAGCCTTGAACATGTTAAAGGCTGTTATAAAGAGGATGGGGATCAATTTCCACGTCTGCTGAAGGTAGGACAAGAACTAATGGGTTTAATCTGCAGCAAGGTTAGTCTACCCAGAAGGGCAATCTACATTTCTGCCACACCCCACTGCACAGAACATCTTCTGTTTCCTCCCCCTCCAACCACCTCCAGCTACAAGTTATACAGAGTGGATGAATCTCCTGGAAGATCTCCTATAATATCTGATCCAACATTTGGGGACCAGCAGAGAACTGTAGGATGGTTTCACTCTTCTTCCCTAGGTGGATCCTCACATCTATGTCTCCTGGAAGTTGTTCTCCTCTTAGCTTGCTTCCTCTGAGCCCTTGCAGCTGAGAGCTTAATATTTTAAAACAATGGCATTTTCTTCTCCAAGTGGGATTTTTTCCTCCTATCCACAGGCACTTTACAGACCAAAAAAAGGTCTTTGTAGTGAAGCTCAGTTTCGAAACAAGGCCCATGTGCCCTCCACTGGACATTGTTTTCACTATAAAAACTGACATTTAATCACTTCACATTCTTTGCTCTTGCAGTTGCTTGCTTTTTACAAACTACTGTGAAAAAAAACCATGAAATTCTGCTATGGAAGTGCGGCACCAAGACAAACAAAATTGCAGAAAATGTTGCCAAAAATGTCCTACAAGTTTTCCCCAACTCATAACCCATTGGATGCATGTCCTGTCTCCTCAGAGAGAAGCATTCTTTCTTACTTGTCAAAAGTACTTAACTCTAAACTCCACTTTTCAGGAAAAGAAACTAATACTCTGTTTTCTTTTTTACACACAGGCACTCTCTTAGATATGATGGAGACCCCTGTATGAAAACATCTCCAGGTAGGCTTAACAAAGAGCAACCAGAGATTCTAGTATTTCAGAGCAAGCTGGTGACCAAGGGAAGCCAAATACAGTGAATGTCCTTAAATACTTGTAGTGAGTTTGAGTTGGTCTCCTCTTCTACCCAGTAGGAGGGGCATATCACCATATAGTTTTCCTTTCCAATAAATCTACCCATAGGAACCTTGTCTCCCTGCAGCTGAGTTTTAAATGAGTGAAGTCAGAGAACTGTTCAATTGTTCCTAATTACAAACAGAAATTTAGTAACTTCAGATTTCCAGTTCTTTAAAACTTGGGAAATTAAATGACATTTTACATGAATGTGTTTAGAACTCGTAATCTTTCAATACAATAAATCAAAGCTCCTCAAGATGAGGGATACTGCTTGCCATAGTATATTGTCCTTAAATCAAGAAACACCACGCTTTGCGTGTGGCTTGGCATCCAGATTCTTGCTCATAATAAGTTTTATGCAACTTTTTTATTGTTTTTGCTTGGAATTTTTTTTTTAATGATCAATGAATGAGAACAAAATATAAGAAAGGGGGGAAAAATAAAATCAAACAGATGGAGTAGCCTCTACCAGAATGATGCCAGCATGGAGTTGCAGCAAATAATTTAGTTAAAGCACACTTGCTTGGTTTGCTTAGTTGAGCAGAACAAACAATCAGATAAGCCGACTGGAGCATATTCACAGTCTTTCACTAAAATAAAATAATAGAGCCAGATCCATGGAGCGTGCTGCACACTGACACCAAAAGTGTAACAAAAAGAAAATGTGATTTATTATAGCATTTATCTGACAGCGAATGGTATATCAAGAAGCAGCAGTGGAAGAATGCTTTTGTATCATCTGGGGCGTCATGCTCTTTTCTGGCCCATCACCGAAACAGAAATTTTAAAAGTGCCATTGACTCAGAGTTTTCAGTGGCACAGAATGAATTGTAAAGCAGTCAGCACGATACACTGGTCACTATAGCTACACATCCCGGAGGGGGATCAGAGCAACTTTTCACACTCAATTGACCAAACTTGCAGACAGGAAAATGAGCAGGGGAGCTTACTCCCTGGTAATAGGCCTCCTTGGATGGTACACACCTCCACAGGAATTGCCGATTGCTAGAGTATCATCATTTGTTCTCCTGTTTGATGCAGCACAGTTGGGGTTAGAAACTGTGCAGAGAAAACCAAACTCATGAGCAAAGAAGGGTACATAGTATCCCGCTCATCCATCTCCAATTTATGTTCGAAACTGGGCATCAAATTACAAGGACTGTAGATTAATCCTCATGCTTCAGGACACAAACTGATCAACAATTAGAGTTAAGAACCTTTACGTCACGGGACAGATATTGCACAATTTGCCCCATTTATGGCACAATGAGGCACCTCTCTATGAAAATGAAGTTCTAACTCTGAAAAGTGACCTCTAGCTGAATGGCATCGTGGGTTTCCGTGATTAATGCCTTTCCGACACTTCAGACCCAGTTTGTTTGGCAGATGGTTTTTCTAACTGCTACTACTGTAAACTCCGCTGGGGATTTGAGACGCAAGCTGGGATCCTTGTCCTTCTGACTCAGGTATCAGCACCAGCAATATAGAATCTACCAGTGGAACTTAGCGCATGAGACAGAAAAGGGTCTAGCTCACCCACCCCACCACAAAGTTCTGGTGCCTCTGGAGGGTTAACAGAAACAAGAGTTAACATGTATTCTTGTCAGTACACTTGTTTCTGGCTGCAGAAGATCCCATAGCAGGCATTCCACTGCATGAAGTAGAGCTCAGGGGTGAGGCACACCATTCCACATCAGCTCCCTTCCTACCAGGATACAGGGTGTAAAATGCAGTGAGACGTTCTACTACCATGACTCCTCAGATCCTGTCTCCTGTACATAAACACATGACAGACATAATTAGAGCCACAGAGGCTACTGTACCCTCAGGGCTATGTAGAAGTTGCAGAACAGCTCAGCAGCTACTTCATAGTCCAGTGCAGGAGCTGGAAAGCATCACTTCACTGGCCACCCCAGCAACTCATGCTGGGCACAGAGCTGAAGGTTAGCCTCTAATTGCATTCTTTTGCCTTGCTCTGCAGCATTAGATATTGGCCACTGTGACTGGATATTGCCACATCCTAGAAATGTAATTATTGGACCCCGATCAGGGCAAGAGTGCTTTCCACATTAACAGCAATTTCTGTGATAAGCTTTTTGCTACACGGAGCTCTTATAGACCTAATAGAAGGGCACTATCCCCCTTTAGACCCATGGTTCCCAAACTCTTTAGTAATGTGGATCCCTTATAGATATTTTAAAACTTGGTGGCTCCCCACAACCAAATACTATATTCTTTACTCACTCAGGACGCTAGATCCAGGAATTCAGGACACTAGATTCAAGAGGGACACTAGAATTTGAACAGGTTTGTGGTTTTATTCAACTACATGTAGTATGTTTAAGTATATAATCCGAACCAAGCCAATCTAGTCCAAGTTTTTAAAACTATGATTTGACAATATGGATTGTGGGCAAGTTCAGGCCCAGTCTAAGATTTCAGTGAGCAGGATGGATCTCTGCCGTAAAAGTCCTTCTGCTCTTGCTTTGACAAATCTCACTCCACACACAAGCTGAGCCGTGTTTGCTACATCTACAGACTCATCAATATGCAGTACAAAATATTGACTCTTCTTAACTTGTTCTATCAACTAGTCCTGACCATTGTCTGCAAGGTCATTAGTGCATCAATGGTGGGCATTATATGGAATAGGAATGGTTTTCAGTTCCCTGGCTGCTTGTTTCCCAGTCACAATTCTATGTGTCTGTTGCTGCTAGAAGTACAAGGGTCTCGCCAATGGTGTGTGCTTGTTTATATTTTCAATTCAAATGGTCACAAGGGGCTTCTAAATCTTTTTGAGGAAAAGTTGCTTCTTGAGACAGGACATTTGGCTGTTTAATTCTTTTTCGTTTCCAAAGGGAACAATTGCAGCTCTGCTTTACAGATTCCAGTTGTATGGTATCTACATAGGTCAGCACTTTTCCAGGCCTCATATTTTCATTTACTAACACTTGGAAACAAACACCATGTTGTAGTGGTGGACTCTCTGCAGTAATATCAAGACACAAAAAAATCCAAATGTAATGTAACTATCCTCATTTAGACTACTTTTCTTCCTTGTCTGCTTAGCTTTATTAAAATCATCATCTTCTTCAGCCGAACATTCGCTACATGCCAGCTCAGTACTTAGTAAAAAACATTCCATTATAAAGATAAGACAGACCTATCTCACAGCCTCTTTTCGCTATCGGCTAGTGCTCTTGCTGCCCCCAGCAAGAAATCTCTCTGCCCAAGGCCCCACCAGCACATCAGACACAAACCCAGAGATAAAATGCAGGTGATCTGTAAACCTTGTTTATTATTCTCTTAATTAGAAAAAAAAACCCAAATGGGCATAATCCCCAGGAACCTTTCATGACTCTCCATACATGGGCAAAGCCACCCTTATTAGAACAGACATAAAATTACCAAGTTCTAGTCAGAAGTCCGAGAGAAATCTGGATTCTCTTTTTCCCCCCTCTTTCTCTCCCCTTCATCTCCCGTTTTCATCTAGTGACAATCACCATATGACATAAGCACTGCTTATCCATCCCTGCCCTTCCTCCTTTCTACTCGCCTGGACCCTGCTGAGAACATGGGGCATACCCTCCTCTCCCACCACCACTCTGATTATTGTTGCTCCCCACTTGACCTGAAAAACTTGATCCGAACAGGGAGCAGAGGGCTCCTCAGAGGAACATTCCCATGTGTGAAGCAGACCAAGTGTTATAGGAGTGTGCTATCAAAAAAGAAATGCCTGCATATATGTAAACACTTAATAGATAAGGTACCAGTAGATGGCACTGAAGAATATGTAGCACAGTTCCCGGGGTTTGCAGGACCTATACAATTGCTGTTGTGCTCTGCAAATGACTTCTTGTGTGCAGTCCTTTACATGGAGCTCACAGCAGCAAGCAGTGTGTCAAGAAACCCTGGTTTGGGTGTGTGGCCAAAATCTTCTCACTTCTTTTTTAACACGATGGTTAAAAAACCATCATGACTGCTGAGGTGTTTGTCCTAACCTTATCTCCTCCTTTGATTCCTGCAACCTCCTCCAATCAGGCCTCCCTCCTAGCCATAGAACTCACAGTGCCAAATGCCACAGACAAAATTATCTTCTTTGCCCATGTATCAGGCCACATTACTCCCCTCTCTTCGAACTGCCCAAGGGCTTCCTTCTGCCCATCCTGTCATGCTCAAGTTCATCCTCATCAAAGTCCTGCACACAACTCAGCACCAGCCCACATCTGACAGCTCATCTTCCATCATGGTCACACTCACCCCCTTGCCTCCACCAACAATACCAGCTTTCACATCCCCTGACTTTGTGCCTTCTGCTGCACTGCCTCTTATGCATGGAATGATCTCCCATTTCTAGTCTGCCAGGCCTCCCACTCTATAAGCCGCTCTCTGTTCAACAACTGCTTCCTTGAGGCTCAGAAGGAAATACCATAAATTAAAGGCCAGATCCTGATCTCCTTACTCACACCAAGTAGTACCTTATTCTGTGACTAGTCCCATTGTCTTTAACATCAGTCAGAAAATGGAGGCTTTATATCTCACCTGGATCCTATTGTCCCTCCAGAATGTGATTGGAATGAGATTCTAGACTACTTTTTTCCAATGGCCTTGCGATTGTATCTGAAAATTTGGGAGTAAAATCAATGTGTGTGTGCAAACTCCATATTTGCATATGTAAAGCAATGGTGCATGTAAACGAGCATTCTCACACATACAAAGAAAGAGACACCAGAAAATACCATGGGTGTATTTTTGGAAGATCATTTGAAATTACATTTCAATATTTGTTTCTTGCATCTCTGGTTTGAGAAGTAAACCTCACCACACGTGCTTAAAGATTATTTACTGAGCCTCATGAATACTTTCTAAACTATGACTTTCCAATGATGTAAAGCAATGATTCTCAAACCTGTGCCGCGGCTTGTTCAGGGAAAGCCCCTGGCGGGCTGGACTGGTTTGTTTACCTGCTGCGTCCGCAGGTTCAGCCGATCGCTGCTCCCACTGGCCATGGTTCACCGCTTCAGGCCAATGGGGGCTGCAGGAAGGTCGGACAGCACATCCCTTGGCCTGTGCCACTTCCTGCAGCCCCCATTGGCCTGAAGCGGAGAACAGTGGCCAGTGGGAGCTGCGATTGCCCAAACCTGTGGACATGGCAGATAAATAAACTGACCTGGCCCGCCAGGGGCTTTCCCTGAACAAGCTGCAGCCCAAGTTTGAGAATCACTGATATAAACTACACACAGTCACATTTTCTAAGGGGCATAACCCAGACTCCCACATTTGAATTAAAGTCATTGCCATATGTTTTTCTTTGCTTTCTTTTCGGCATCTGTCAAGGCTGATTCCCCACTCTGGCACTTCGAGTGCAGAAGGTGGGGCCTGCAAGGATTCAAAAACTTAATACTGGCCACTCCAGGCTTGCATTAAACTCCCAAAGTTACACTTTTTTCTGACCTTGGATGGGTCGATGCTGCCACCATCCAAGTGCAAAAAACTCTTGTAGAACCCAGGAAGGTGAACTTGGGAATTCCTTCCTGTGGGGTACCCTCAAACCCTTTTACCCTCCACCTTCTGGGGAAGAGCTGAGAAAGAAAACAAAGGAAATCAGCTGTTGCCACCAACTAATTAAACATAATGGGCACAAACCTCTTAGGAAACAAAATCCAATCCTGTTCTTAGAAAAGATAAATTTCATTAAAAAGAAAAGAAAGAAAATACATTTGAAAAATCAGGCTATTGCTAAATTAAAAAAAAAACCACTGACAGGAATTAGGCATCAAGAATAACCTTCTTGAGGTCCATCTTAAAGGTTACAAACAAAACAAAAGCATTTGGGATTAGCACAGAGGAGTCCACAAGCCATAAAGAAATAAAAATAAATAAACCTAATGCATCTTCCTAGACATTTCCTGTTCTACTTACATATCTGGGGGTTTCAAGTGAGTAATTTCTAGGTATGATTCAGATGATTTTTCATACCTAGCCCCAAGCTTCTTACAGAATATTTCCAGCCCTGTCTCTGCTTCTCCCCAAGAACAAGAAGACAGACAAAGGGGAAGCTTTTCCCCAATTTTAAAAATGTCTAGGCTTCCCATTGGCTCTTTTGGTCAGGCGGCCACTCCCTTCCTTTTACCTATGCAGGGAGACTTTTTAACCCTTTACAGGTAAAGCAAGTAGAGAACAATTACTAAGAGGGATTTTATGACTAACTGGCTGGCTGGGTCCATAAGAGGAAGCTACCTCCCGCCCCCCTAATTTATCACAGCATCTATGATTTTGTGCTTGTAAAAAGTCAGGTGTGAGGTCAATGAGAGTTAGGCATCTAACTCACTTAGGAACTTTTGTAATTCCCACTAAGCACCTTGCATCTTTCGGAACCTAAGTATCTTTGAAAATCTGGATCTCACTGTCTCCGAGTATTTAAAGCTCCTAATTATCAAATTTGTTCCAACAAATACAGTTTGCATGCACATACAGAAATCTTGTCTGATTCTTTTTCTCCCACAGATCTAGTTCCTTTAGAGTTTGGTCTCTTTTAGGCAGTTCGCTAAAGTGACCCTCTGAGCAAACAGTGGATTCTGTGCTGTTCGTACCACAGCTAATAGATAGGGTAGTATAATCTGCTGTTCCTATCCACTGAAGGAAATGAACTGGGCCAGTTAGAGTCAAACACTGGATCTGGAATTTTAAAAGGGCTGGATATCTTTACAAGCAGTAACAAAATCTACCATTAAGAGTATTCAGATTCCATGCTGATCTGCGTTAGTTAATCTCTGCTGAGGTCAGGAAGGATTTCCCTCCTTTGTGTAGAGCCCTCCACAATTGGCCAGGTGAATTATGGGCTCTGGACACTGTGGAAGGCAGGACACTGGACGTAATGAACCCAGGGCCTAATACTGCATGGCAAATACTGTCTTCCTATAGAAGTGGGTTGATGACCCCTTTGAGAAGGAAGGAACCCAGTGGAGATTGAAGCAGGCTCTGAAGAGCCCAGCAAAGATTATCAGATAAAATTATTGTCTCAGGGCCTATGCTTATGCACACCCCACCTTGTTGACTTGCTGATACCCCACTGTTACTCTCACAGCTGCAGAGAGGTCAGTTCCAAGTGCATGTCTCCAGGTAAGCTCCTGCATCTTCACCATTCGTTGGCACAGGCAACCCTGAAAAAAAAAAGAGCACTTTGCACAGGCTGTATATTGGCATTCATGTGGCCACTGACCATTTATCCCGCAAAAGGTTATTTCTGCAACTTCTGTTTATGTTTGCCACACAGTGACTGTTGAGGGTTTGTCTGTCTGTTTGTTTAAAGAAAACATTTCAGTCAGGTATCAAGACTTTAATATCCTAAAGTACTGCTCCAAAATTTGGTTGTGCTGCAAAGGTCTGCAGCTACAGAGATGTCAGGAGAGAGAGAGGGTTTGAAACAAAAGTGTGCTGATGATTGGGTGGTGTGGAAAGGGGAGGGAGTTGAAAGGAATGTTCCAGGGCTAAAGCTGTTTCTCAGAGCTGCAGTTTTGTGGCAGTGTTGCTAGATACAGTGGTGGGACCCCATCCAGCTGGGGATTTCAAGAACAGTTTCAAAACAGGCAGCACTGACAGGATAGCTCTTTACAATCTGTAACTCTGGCAACCGTTATGAATGGTCAGAGAAAATGAACACTGCCCATTGGCTGATGGAATTTTGACCTTGGCTCTATGTAATATAAATGGCTACCAGAGTTTTGATCCCACCCCTACCATGAAGACCTAAAGATTTATTGTGATTGGGCTTCCCTCCTCCCCCAAATCTTTTTGGACTGCTGCTGTTGGCAATCCTCACTGAACGCCGTATGGATGGCAATTAACAAGTATTCAGCAGCTTAAGACCAGTGATTATATTACTGGGGAATTTTATTATGAGATGTTTGATCCTCTGTGTGCTATGTTTTCCGGTGACATGTCTGAGTGCCAGTGAAGGGACTTTGTAAACACATTGCTCATGCTCTTTTGCATTGATCTTGTAATCAAGAAGAAATTGGGCTTAATGGGGTTATATCGGTGGCAAATTTGCCTATGTCCAATGACTAAAAATAACTGCTCCATACAATCTCACATGGTCTGATGAGCATAGCAAGAGAGAGGCAGGAGCTGTCATAGAAATTTGTTTCCTTTTATAATACACAGAAGCAAATTCAGATATGCTGATGGCTGATAGAATGCCATTGTCACCAATGGAGTTGCGCCCACATACACAGGGTTTGAATTTGGCTCATGGATTTTTCAGATTTGTTTTTAAAAGGCATCTCTAACTTGGTCCAGCATCCTGCCCTGGCAACTTTAGGACCATATCAGAAGGGGAAAAGTGGTGACCGTCTGATGACTAGAACTGTGTGGGAATCAGAATTTCCATTTCACAGGAAATGCCACAGTTTCCAAATTTGTTTCATTCTGAATCTGAACTAAACCAAAGAATTAAAAAATTTCCTGTGAAACAAAAGAAAATTTAAAAAGTATAATATAAAATAATACATTCCAAAACAAAGTAATTTCAAAATGAAAAACATTCTGCATATATTTAAATGGACCATTTTGACCAATATCAAAAAATGTTGGTTGTTGGTTTTTTTTGTTTCTATTAATTAAATGAAATTTCATTGAAATTAACATACTCCCACCTGAAATTTTGATTGCAATTATGCAGTATTTTCTAGTGGAAATTGTTCTGTTGGAAAATTTTTAACCAGCTCTAATTATGACTGAGTGCTTGTCATTATTCTGCCTGGATGGGTGCACCTCTTCAGGATCAAACGCAATGAATTTACAGCACATTTTATAGGCTTTGACTGAGTTGTTGACGTGACACATGCCTTAAATTAGCCACTAGGACCTTGTCAAGAACATAAATATATCTGGAAATGATCCTTTGTTCTGAAAATCTAGGGGGATCTCTTCTCATACTAGTGATCTGGATTGATCTGTAGACAGAGTGGGGAAAAATTCCAGACTATGAATATATACTGCAGTTGGCAATACTTCTAGCGCACACAGTCAAGAGTGTTTATTTCTGCTCCCTGGGAAAGGATGTCAGTGTTATTATTATTAGGTCCTCGCAGGCTAAGTGGTCTAGTGCAGCAGTTCTCAAACTGTGCATAGAAAGTTCTATGCATCCGAAGAAGTGAGCCGTAGCTCACGAAAGCTCATGCTGAAATAAATTTGTTAGTCTCTAAGGTGCCACAAGTACTCCAGCTCTCAAACTGTGGGTCGGGACCCCAAAGTAGGTCACAACTCCATTTTAATGGGTTGCTAGGCCTGGCTTAGACTTGTTGGGGCCCAAGGCCAAAGTCTGAGCCCCATCACCCCAGGCCAAAGCCAAAGCCTGAGCCCCACTGCCCCAGGCAGCAGGGTCCAAGTTACAGGCCCCCGACCTGGGGCTGAAACCCTTGGGCTTCGACTTTGGCTCCCCTGCCCAGGCCAGTGGGGCTTGGGCTTTGATCCCCCCACCTCACCCAGGTTGGCAAAGCTTGGGGAGGCTCAGGCTTTGGTCCCCCCCTCCTGGGGCAACGTCATAATTTTTGTTGTCAGATGGGGAGTTATGGTGCAATGACGTTTGAGAACCCCTGATCTAGTGCGTGGTCCATGCTAATTTGGTGCTATGTTCATGACCAATACTTGTTTATTTGTATAAATAAAGCAGTGACCATAGCCTTCTGATGACAGGTATGGCTCTGAGCTAATGATGAAGCGGGACAGGGAGGGTGGGGATATGCCAGTGTTAATGAAGATTTATTCAATGGAGACATTGGATCAGATCTACTGGGTGAATTCTAAGATTTCATTAGTTAAAGACATAGAGTAGTTTGTCTGATTAAAGAGAGAAAAAAGCAGTGGGGAACTCACATAAATTACTACAGCTCAATTAGGTGCAGACAATTTAGTGAGTGTTTATTACCAGTAGAAAGGAAGATTTTCCAATTAGATTAAAAGGTTTTGAAAACAACAGTTACAGTGCACAGTGATTTAGACCCACTGCTATAATAATACATTGTGAGAAGTAGCATTGATTAAAAGCAAACTGATAAGTTATTTGCACTGCCTCATTGTTTATCAATGGAGCCCCTGCTGCCTAGGTGCAATTTACCTCACAAGATCAATGTGTGGACTTGGCTAATTTTCTCCTTGGCCTGAAGATTTATATGAATGTAAAGGGCAGCTAAATCACTGCTGAAAATACCAACATGATTTATTTGGGATAATCATCAAGGAAGTGAAGCTGCATAAATCATCAGGAATGTATCTCTGCCATGCTGGGCCTTTCAGGCTCGCATTCCTGCTGCAAAGCTGGGTTTAAAAAAAAAAAAAAGGATTTTAATCAGAAAAGAACTTGATTTCAGTGACATCCCATGAGCTCATTGTACAAACTGAAAAAGGCATTAAAACAAAAGTGGAAATATATAGAGTGCTCAGAAAGTGGTCAATCAGTATTTCTGACAACCGATTGAAGGTACTCAGGGTATAGTTCAGTATAAGCCCATGATTCATGAATCCCTATGTCCTATGGTGCAGAGTGTGACTTCCAGCCGTGCTGAGCGAGCTGGAATTCAGGTCTACTTTGCCAAAGATTTTTTGGATATGGGCTATGAGAGGCAGGGAGTCATTCTCCACGACTGTGAATGACTGATTATTTCCCATGTTGACCTGGGGGCGGGGGGAGAGGGAGAAAGAAAAGAAAATGAATGATATCTAAATTCCTCATTGTCCTACTGTGCCTTTCAGAACACATGCAGGCTTGCAGCTGCTTCTAATCCCTGTCTCCCAGAATTGTTTACAAGACTAGGAGAACTAAGTGGGACCAAAAAAACAAAACAAAACCTGATCTAAAATGTTCATTTTAAACCAGATACATAGAGTTTTAAGTTTAATTTTTTTTCCTTTGTTTTGTTTGTGTGTGTGAAAAGGACTCAAATGAATCCAAATGTCATAGCATTGATATCTCTTCCTCTCTGTATTCTCCTCCCTATTGTATTAGCATATGCAGGATTTTGCCTTTGTTAACACATTTGCCCTAGCACTGGATTCAATTCAATAGTTATTGAAGATGATGGCAAAAGGCCCATTGTCTGCCAGGGGAACAGAATTGGGCCCTCTCCTTTTGGTTTTAATGATCAGTCCTCTCTCACTCTCTCTTACACACACACACACACACACACACACCCTCAAGAACACTAAGTGCAATTGTCTTCCATAGAATCATAAAAACTAGAGCCGGAAAGGAACTATTATTATTATTTATATATATTATGTCAGCGTGTGATGGACGCTCTCCAAGCACACAGGGATACACAGATCCTGCCCGCAAGAGCTTGCTGGGCAACTTCTACAGAAAGGAAAGGGAGCAGATTTGTGTAAACATGTGAGCACATTTGTTCCTGTACAAATACCCATTTGCTTGCACAAGATACTATTTTCACTCATACCTCTTGGAGGGACATGCTGTAGCTCACAATTGCAGTGACCACAAATGGGTCTCAGCATTTTAAAAATGGGGCTCATTAGAAGCAACATTGTGTCACCTGCTTACACCAATAATAGTCCTATTGACTTCAGCATAAGCACTCACCAGCATACTTAAGATGTACACGACAAAGCCTTAAATCATCTGGTCTTCCCCTTGGCCCGTGCAGGATTATTCTAGTCTATATTACAATTCTGAGTGCTTTGTCCTGTACAGTTAAGCAATGGGGCTTTCCCTTGGGCATCTTTTACGCATTGTATGAGCTGTCACTGCCCTAATCGTAAATATATTTCACCAAAGCAACCAGCAATAATTTCACATCAGAATAAGGCACATTCGAATCCCATCCAGCCACCCCATCTGGTATTTTCACCTGATTTGAATAGCTCCTGGTGAATAAACGACATGACATTACTTCTCACAGCAAATGTCCTGGTGGTTTGCTAAACTGGGCTTTTGGTTTGTTTTCCTTTTAATTGAAAGAGCCTGTCATTTAAGGTAACAATTAACATTTGTTGTGAACAACTTGATTGTAAATGACTCCTACTATTACACTAAATACATTTAATTATGATGTATCGGTGCATAGCAACCTTTTGTAACGTCGTACTCTAACATCCATTTTCGCTTAATTAAACTCATTATAGCAGCACTTTGCTACATAACCAGAGCAAAAATCAAAATGGTATAACTGACAATCCCATACTTGTGTTCAAAATAAAGGACATCGTGGAAAATAAGCAATACTGATCATGCTATTATGTTGTTATTTTAATGGTGCTCCCTGGATAAAGGCCTGGAGAAAGCTAGAGTTATAAAGAGATTTACTTACTCAGAGCTGGAATTCTTTGAGAGTGTTGCCTCTAGTACATTTACATGAGAGACATGTCATGGCCCCTCAGAGTTCTGGAAACTTCTGAAAAATGGTGCCCATGGAGGCATCTAGAGAATCCAGGGAGAATTATCTATGCCTGTATGTAAAATCAGTTGTACTCAAAGCAATAAACTATGGTTGCTTAGTAAATGTATTTAGTGCTGTAAAATCAGGATGTAATGACACCATTTGGCTTCAAGAGCTTTCCAACAGCCCTTGGAATATTTTTGGTGTTCTGTGCTCTGTTTCTGTGACAAATTATGGATAATGGGGCTGATTCTGAGAAGGGCCGAGCAGCTGTAGCTCGCACTGGAAGCCCTCAGAATTCACAGACAGCTTGGTACACATGACATAAGAATACTATTGCCTTCAATCTGCAGGTGTTAAGAGCAGTAGGAGCATAATATAGACACTTCCATCTGAAACATAGTAAAATGCACACATACACGCACAGGTCTGGTCTACACTACGCGTTTATACCGATTTTAGCAGCGTTAAACCGATTTAACTGTGCACCCGTCCACACAACGAGGCCCTTTATATCGATATAGAGGGCTCTTTAAACCGGTTTCTCTACTCCTTCCCGACGAGAGGAGTAGCGCTGAAATCGATATTACCATATCGGATTAGGGTTAGTGTGGCTGCAAATCGACGGCATTGGCCTCCGGGCAGTATCCCACAGTGCACCACTGTGACTGGTCTGGAAAGCAATCTGAACTCGGATACACTGACCAGGTGACGAAAGCCCAGAACTTTTGAATTGCTTTCCTTGTTTGCCCAGCGTGGAGCTCTGATCGCCGGTGGCATGCAGTCCAATCAAAAAGAGCTCCACTTGGACGTTACAGGAGATACGGATCTGATCAATGTATGGGGAGACAAATCTGGTTCTATCAGTCCATTACAGAAGCGAAATGTCAAAGCATTTGAAAAATCTACCTGCCATGATACAGCAGTCCACAGCACAGTGCTGTGTTGACAAGCGTTAAGAAGCTAAAGCTAATAAATGGACTGCTGCATGGGGAAGGAGCGGGAACATGAGGACTCCAGCGTATCCCACAGTCCCGAATTCCGAAAAGATTGCATTCTGGCTGAGCTCCCAATGCCTGTAGGTCAAACACATCGTCCGGGGGGTTCAGGGTATATCTTTGTCAATTACACCCCCCCCCCATGAAGAGAAAGGGAAAAAGCTGTTTTCTACTTTTTTCAGTGTTCACGTATGTCTACTGCATGTGCCTGATGCACCGGTGCGGGGAATGAACTAGCAGCATCTCTCCTTCTCCTTCCAGTGGCAGATCAGTACAGTGCAGTAGATCTGGTAGCGTCCCGTTCTATCAGCCATGAGTTGCTCCTGGCTTGGCCTCAAGGCGAGGTCGGCCGTGGCCTGGGTAAACACGAGGAAATGATTCCCGGTTATTCCGGGCCAGTTGTACAGAATGGTGGGCAACGCGATCCTTCATCATTAGGCACTGGGGGCTGACTTCCATAGCCCCCCCTTTCCGTCAGAATTCTATGGTGGACCTACTAGCTGGGGCTGGCTTCTCTCCCTCCACCGTTTAATTGCCTGGTACTATCAAATAGAGTGGAGGCTGCTCCCCTTATTTATCTCACTAAAAGTCATGTGTTTTTATTCCTGAATTCTTTTTACTTCATGCAACACAGATGTGGGGGACTGCCAGATGGGGCAGAAGCGGGAAGGAGAAGCAACGGGCGGTGGTTGTTGCTGGACACCCCTTGTAGAATGCGATCATATTTGCTGTGGGATGACATGGAGCAGCTGTGCTTCCGGTTCTCTGATACATGGATTCTCAGTTCATTGCCCATTTCTAGCAGGACTGACTCTTTAGATACACATAAGGGGGAATAGCGGTCATTCATTTTGTCTTTGGTGCCGCCCAGCTCCAGCGAAGGTCAGCCCAGCACCATGACGCAGCAGAGTACAGAATGCCGATAGTGCATCTCATGCGCCATTTAATGGATGGCGTAGTATAGAACAACCTGTACCTTCTCTGTTACTTGCAAAGAATTGAATGCTGTCTGTGTGCCTGCAGTACCGCCTCTGTTAGCGGCTCCAGTACATATGGTGACAGTGACAAAAGAAACGGGTCCAATGGTTGCCATGTATGGCTTCTGCAGTGCCGATCCAGGAAAAGGGCGCAAATGATTGTCGCTGTGCCTCATTGAGGAAGGAAATGAGGTGACATTTACACAGAATCACTCGCCGACACCGTTTTTTCCCACCACATGGCACTGGATCTCAACCTAGAATTCCAAATGGGCGCGGAGACTGTCGGGAACTATGGGATAGCTACCCATGCAATCTCCAGAAATGACGGCAAAGCCCCACCACCCCCCCCCCCCCCCCACGATCGAGACCGCACACGCCACACAAATTATTGCGCCCTCCTGTTGCCGGCGTACGCACTCGACTTTATAACTTGTTTACAATAACCGGTATACTAATACGGAATCGGTAGGCGAACCATACCTTACCATGATCCCGGTGCGACTCTGAACCTTAGATCTAAAAGATGGACCACCCCCAACAATTACCTACGATCATGTGGCGCACCAACCAACCCAGGATTGTGGAGTGCCTGCCTATACCGGCCCACCAACCCTTCCTTGGGGCCCTCAAGACACCAACATTGAGTCTGCACCAAGAGGGGAAATCCTTCTTTCTCTTCTCCTAGCTTCTCTGGAGCATAGGCTGAAGTTCAAAACCCTTGGGAATCTTAAAAACAGAAGAGGAATGTAACACCCCTCAGTTATCACCAGCACCGGCAAGGCCATACCGAATGCAAAGCTGTGATCTAAAACAAAGAGGAACATCATCCCAATACTTTCACCCTCCTCGTCTTCGCTGCTCCCACCACCTGTGAGTACAGACTCATTCGCTTTGAGCGTAACGGGTAAATCACTCACGTCTTAGGAAAGCATTCAAATAAAAGAAATAAAAATAAAAAATTCTGAGTGGAATAAGCGGCTTCAGCTTTAGACCCAGAGAATCAGCTCCCACCATCAATCAATAAAATCTTCCACATACACATAAAATACCATTAAAAAGGGCCATAAAAATGAACACAAAAAGCAAAAACGAGGAGGAGGACAGTGGCTGGGCTGGTGGGGAAGAAAAAGGAGGTGGCGGAGAGTACCAAAAACACAAACTGAGCCTTCAGTACTCACGCCTCCCTATTTG
>NC_133773.1:27921860-28027365 GCF_003597395.2 Chelonoidis abingdonii
AGAGGGTCGGGGTCTTGGGGGTCCCCGGGCAAGGTTTTGGGGGGACCAGAGTGTACCAGGCACTGAAATTGCTGGTTGGTGGCAGCGCTACAGGTTCTAAGCTGGTAATCAAGCTTAGAGGAATTTAGGCTGGTACCCCATCTTTTGGATGCTAAGCTTCAGGGAGGGGAATTGTACCATGACACCACCTTTCTACTTTTGTACTTACTAAATTTGAACAGAAGATTAGAGAGCCTGTAGGTACGTGTGGTCACTCTCAGAACCCAGAGAGAACAAAGCAAAACCCAGAAACCACAAACAAAGGCTTCCGTCCACCGAAATTTTAAAGTATCTTGTTTCCTGATTGGTCCTCTGGTCAGGTGTTCCAGGTTCACTGTTTGTTAACCCCTTACAGGTAAATGAGACATTAACCCTTAACTATCTGTTTATGACAACACAAACACACCCAGACACTGAGCTGTGATAAAAAAAGAAAATGATACTAGACCTGGCCAATCTACTGACTTATGAATCTAACAGGTAATTTGGGGATTAATAATAGTCATTTTTCAATTAGTGTAAGTATCCATTATGTAAAGTTGGAGTTATCCAATTAGGTTACTGGCAAGAGGTGTGCTAAAGCAGAGATGATATGGATAAATGTGAGATGAATACATGTCAATTACAGCCTAAACTGAGACTAAATCTACACTTACCAGTTCAAGAGAGATGGGCGTGTACTGTAAAACCTAGATCTGAACTCCCCTGAACTTCAGGGGTGCTAGTATCCAGTGTATTGTTTCTGGCCCTAGAATTCAAACACATTCTAAAGCAACCCCTCCTTTCTCTCATATGGACTCTGCTAAGAGGTGCTGAAAATCATGCAGTGTCCAATCACGTTAGCATTTTGCATTGCTAAGATTGTTTACTGACTGACTTTCAAATTATAGTATTTCCTTGGTCATCTTGACCACTCCATGTCAAGAATCGAGGCCACATACTAGATTTCCAGACCAAAGATAAACAAACTTTCTCTTCTTCATTAGTGCTTACCACACACACATACAGCACCCGTAGCTGCTGCCTTTATCACCACAGTTTACACCGTGATATTTTATTGCAGAAAAAACTCACAAGAAACAAAGGAGGTTAAGATGTGAGTGGGGGGATTTGAATTTTTAATCTCTACTGAATCTAGATGCTTCCGAAATGAAATCAAAGGGAGCCCAGGCTCAAATAATTTAATCTTCAAACACAGTTTCATGTGGAATGAAGAGTGACATAAATATTATTTTATTTTTTATTTACTAACATAGTGGTTTGATGACATTAGCATAAAACAAATGGGGGCATTTTCAAAATGATGTGTGAAATGTACAGGCTCAAATCCTGTTATTTGTGACAGGATTTCTGTATGTAACTCCTGTGCAGTCATTGAAAATTCCCCCTTCCCTCCTTTCTCCAGTTAATCATGAGGTCAGAGTTAAACGGCAGCCTGTCAGTATTTAAATGAATACATTTTACATATCCTAGTGGCTCCCTTGCTCAGCAACAGCCTACGCTATCTGGAGGCCAAAGATAAGTGATCAGGGATTACCTTTAAAACAATCACTCAGCTCTTTTGTCAGAAACTCAGAACAAAAACTAAAGAGCTGTAATCTTGGCCAAATATTAACAATGGCAGGTTTAGAAAGAGCCCTTGAAAGTCAATATCAAAGCTCAACCAAATTTACAGTCGCTGTGTTACAAGGTCAGGCTGGCTGTTCTATAAGACGTCCTAATTTTTTTTTGTATTTTTACTACCTTGGCCTTTTCGTATTGCTTCAGGCTTGAGCCTGCTACAAGAACTGGCAGAATGGACATCATTTATTTTCATTATTTTTCCCCCAGAAAAACCAGCTTCAACTCTTAACTGCTGCCAAATGTAGATTTGATTAACTGTTGCTTTGCACATTCTCTAATCCTTTATCCCAGCATAGAGTGGATGTAGAATGCTAACACATGCAAGTAGCAGCATATCACATCCACTTTGCACTGGGGTAAAGGTCTACACAAGGTGCATCTTGCATATAGAATCAGAGATGGACAAAGAAAATTTAGTCCATACAGCCACCTGAATAAGGTGGCCCATACCATACCGTGGCCTAGATTTAATAATCAGCCATTGTGCAGCAGGTGGCTAGTTAGAGAGCAGCACTTCCCTTTTTAAGAAAGCAGCCTGACCTTAAAGAATGCAGAAACGCTCTGACTCAGTTTTGTTTGCAAAGGAACCAGTGAAGCTTTTCTGTAGCCCTGGGTAAAGACTAAAATTGGTGCCAAGTAAGGGCAGGAAGTTAAAAAACCCTGTCCCGAGAAATGGAGATGGATTTGGTCATCAAAACCTCATGCATGTGCAAAAAAGGTGTTGGATGCTGTTCAGACGATCAGATAGCCTTCCCGTGGCCATGCTTAACACAGGACTGAGTCAAACATCCACACCCCTGAGCAGCACAGTTCAGCCAACCTCATCCCCAATGTAGACAGTGCTTGGTTGATGGCTACCAGTACTGACAGGAGAAACCAGCACATCGGTGTAGGAAGTGTCTACACTCAAGCGCTGCAGTGGTGGAGCTGTGCCGCCATAGCATTTCAAGTGCGGACAAGCCCATAGTGACTGATGGATTTTATGTCTTGTTTATGGCTGATCTGGCCTATTTGACGCTATATGTCACTTCTTAGAGCCCTAGTCACAGAGAACAGCACAGACGTTTGAGGTGAGGACTAGAAATTAAGGGTTAAGAATGTTTTTCATCTTTAAATTTTAGACCTTTAAAACTCATAAGTTAGATCCCAATTCAAACATTAATTATTATTATTATTAATTATTATTATTTTGGCTGGAGAATGAAAGAAAACAAAACTCTGAACTACAACTAGCTGAAATTTGGGAAGCAAAAACATAAATTCTGCAACAGTTCTAACTTAAAGGGGTAGACACAGAGTTATAATCAGAACCATTCCACTCCACATATTTGCTTGCAGCAAACATTGAAATACAGCCTCAGGGGGGTCAGAAGATGGTATTCAGCCAGTGCACAGAATACTGCACACCGGTGTGGAGAACCTTTGGATCTTTAATGACCAGCCAGGACGTATCTGCTTAGAAATGTCATTCAAACGACCCACACCCATTGATGCAGCTGATAGTTCTTTTTAGTAGTAGGATCACAAGGTCCAATTTTCACAAGACAGAGCTTCAGTTGTTCTTGAAAATATATCCGTATGGACAATGTTAGGTTTGTGTGTGTGCCCACTGCATACACGTAGGTATAAAATGTGGTTTCCCCGATCTAAGTGTGCAGGTGAGAGGGAAAGCACAGGGAGACTCCACAGTCCTGCACTGCACTTGTATAGGAGACAGCCAGACTTACCATCCAAGGAAATGCTAGGCTGTTAAGCTTCCCAGTGCACTTTTTGGTGCTTCTTGCCCCAAAGAGGTCATGGCTGCAGTAGTGGTGAAGAACCAGTCCATCCTGCTTGCCTAGTGGAGTTAGGAAACTGAAGCTGTGGGCAACTGCTTCAAGGATATGAAGAAAAGTAATTATTTAATTGCCTACACACCATCAGCAGATATAAGGAGGTGTTAGTATCATTATACAAGGAACTGGTGAGACCTCATCTGGAGTACTGTGTGCAGTTCTGGTCTCCCATGTTTAAGAAGGATGAATTCAAACTGGAACAGGTTCAGAGAAGGGCTACTAGGATGATCCGAGGAATGGAAAACCTGTCTTATGAAAGGAGACTCAAAGAGCTTGGCTTGTTTAGCCTAACTAAAAGAAGGCTTTAGGGGAGATATGATTGCCTCTCTATAAATATTCAGAGGAATAAATACCAGGGAGTGAGAGGGAATATTTAAGCTCAGTTACCAATGTGGACACAAGAATCAAATGGATTATAAACTGGCTTATCCGAATTTAGACTCGAAATTAGACGAAGCGTTTCTAACCATTAGAGTTGTGAATTTCTGGAACAGCCTTCCAAGGGGAGTAGTGGGGGGCAAAAGAAATATCTGGCTTCAAGACTGAAGCTTTTGATAGTTTATGGAGGGGTGTTATAATGGGATGCTAATTTTTGGCATAATTCGTCTTACTACTAGTGGTAATATGCCCAACGGCTTGTGATGGTGATGTTTAGATGGGGTGTGGGATCTGACTTACTACAGAGAAGTTCTTTCCTGGGTGTCTCGCTGGTGACTCTTACCACATGCTCAGGGTTAACTATCGCCATATTTGGGGTTCAGGAAGGAATTTTCCTCCAGGGCAGATTTGGCAGAAGCCTTTGGGGGTTTTTGGCCCTTCCCCTGCGCATGGGGCACAGGTCACTTGCTGGAAGGTTCACTGCACCTTGAAGTCTTTAAACCATGATTTGAGGACTTCAGTAGCTCAGACATAGGTTAGGGGGTTGTTACAGGAGTGAGTGGGTGAGATTCTGTGGCCTACATTGTGCAGGAGGTCAGACTAGATGATCATAATCGTCCCTCCTGACCTTAAAGTCTATGAGTCTATGATTGAAATGTTAAAATCAATGGTTATAACCTATTTAGGAAGGATCAACCAGGCAAAAGAGAAGGGGGAGTGGCACTCTCTTTAAAAAAATAGAATGACCTGTTTTTGAGTGACTGATGCATTCAGAAGAAAATGATCTTGAATATCTATGGATCAATGTCCTAACAAATAAAGCAAAAGATGGGGTATTTGTTAATGTCTGCTACAGACCACCAGATCACACTAGGGAACAGGATGACTGGCTCCTTACACACCTATCTATAATATGTAGCGAAAAAATGTGTGAGATCATGGACTTCAATTTGAGAGATATATGCTGGAGATTTCATGCTGTCAGTACTAAAACAAAACATCCTTGGAATATCTAAATATTACAGATGACCATTTCCTAATGCAAAAAGGGTACAGTCAACATGGAGGAATTCTATAGTAGTCCTTGTCTTGACAGATAAAGAGGAACTGATTACGGAACTAAAAATTAACGGTAACTTAGGTACAAGTGATCATGACTTGTTCAAATTTATAATATGCAAACAGAATACATTCCAGAATATATACTTGGTGCTTTAAAAGGACCAACTTTACAAAGCTGAAAACAATTATGAGCCATATCAGCTGGGAGAAAGAGTTTAATCAGAAAAATGAGAATGATAACCAGGAAATGTTTAAGAACACTTTACTAGACACCCAAAAAGCCACAATCAAGGGAAAATACTGTATTGGTTTAAAAATGCACCTCCAGCTTCCATCCCAGATACACCACACGATCCATCATCTACAGCCAAGCGCTGAGGTATAACCGCATTTGCTCCAACCCCTCAGACAGAAACCAACACCTACAAGATCTTCACCAGTCTTCACCAAGCATTCTCAAAACTATGATACCCACAGGAGGAAATAAGGAAAGAAATCAGAGCCAGACGTGTACCCAGAAGCTTCCTGCTGCAAGACAAGCCCAAGAAAGAAATCAACAGAACTCCACTGGCCATCACATACAGCCCTCAGCTAAAACCTCTCCAACACATCATCAGTGATCTACAACCCATCCTGGACAACAATCACTCGCTTTCACAGGCCTTGGAAGGCAGACCAGTACTCGCCCACAGACAACCCGCCAACCTTAAGCATATTCTCACCAAAAATCTCACACCACACCATAGTAACTCTAACTCAGGAACCAATCCATGCAACAAACCTTGATGCCAACTCTGCCCACATATTTACACTAGTGACACCATCACAGGACCTAACCAGATCAGCCACAACATCACTGGTTCATTCACTTGCACTTCCACCAATGAATATATGCCACCATGTGCCAGCAATGCCCCTCTGCTATGTAAATCGGCCAAACTGGACAATCCCTACATAAAAGGATAAATGGACACAAGTCAGATATTAGGAATGACAACATACAAAAACCTGTAGGAGAGCACTTCAACCTCCCTGGACACACAATAGCAGATTTAAAGGTAGCCATTCTGCAGCAAAAAAAGTTCAGAACCAGACTCCAGAGAGAAACTACTGAACTTCAGTTCATTTGTAAATTTGACACCATCAGCTCAGGATTAAACAAAGACTGTGGATGGCTAGCCAACTAAAAAAGCATGTTCTCCTCCCTTGGTGTTCACACCTCAACTGTTAGAAGAGGGCCTCAGCCTCCCTGATTTAACCTCATTATCTCTAGACTGATTTTTGCCTGCATATTTATACCTGCCTCTGGAAATTTCCACCACATACATCTGATGAAGTGAGTATCTACCCACGAAAGCTTATGCTCCAATATGTCTGTTAGTCTATAAGGTGCTATAGGACTCTTTGCAGCTTTTTACAGATCCAGACTAACACGGCTACCCCTTTGATAATTAAAAAACAGTAAACAGGATGATTTGGGTAATTATTGCCTGTCAGTCTGGCATTGATCCTGGGCAAAACAGTGGAACAGCTGATATGAGACTCAATTAAAGAATTAAAGGAGGATAATATAAGTAATTCCAATAAACATGGATTTATGGGAAATGGATCCTGTCAAACTAACTTGATATATCTTTTTTGATGAGATTACAAGTTTGGTTGATATAGTCAATAGCGTCGACATAATATACTTCGACTTCTGTAAGGCATTTCACTTGGTACCACATGATATTTTGATTAAAAAACTAGAAAGATATAAAATTAACATGCCACATATTAAATGGATTAAAATGCATGCAGAGTAGTTGTAGCCGTGTTGGTCTCAGGATATTAGAAGATGAAGCAGCTCTGATCTCTAAAGCTTGTCTCTTATCAGTAGAAGTTGGTCCAATAAAAGATATTACCTCACCCACTTCGTCTCTCTAATATCCTGGGATCAACACAGCTACAACAGCAGTGCATATTGCTATTTGATAGCTGTTCAGTGGCTTTAGTGAAATGATTTGGTGATGTCTATCCAGTTGACAAGAATCCATAACACAAGATCCCCCAATACAATTGACCCTGCCTTTGGCAGCCTCAGGGCAGAACCCAAGGGCTGAATGGTCTGGGAGCCTGAGCTAATCACCTCCTCACCCCCCAAAGTTAGTTTCTTGAGGTCTAGCAACCTGGCATTTTCAGGATCCCCAGATTTGCCCAAAATGTTTTGATAAATAATTTTACAAACTCACAGACACGTTCACTTGCTCATTTACAAAAGTCACAAGTGATTGTTTATGTCAGTTGTGGCAACAAATTTCCAAGGATCAGACAAAAATAAACCATATTGGAAAGTGAATTTGAAGGCGAACAACCTAATAGCAGTTTTTTAAAACATTTTTTTACAGTATTAAACATCTCAGTAGCATTTCTTGACGCATTTGGGCCTGATTTTTAAACCTTGCTTCTGTTTGTGAGAATACCCAATCGACAAAGCACAAATGCTAACATTTAGATCTCTAAACTGAATTGCAGGCAGAATGGAATAATCCAATACCCAAATGTTAGCATTTACACCCACAAAAATGAAGGCAACATTTAAAAGTCAGGCCCACTGAAAATCCATAACAATATTTAGATCTATATACCTTATAGAGTAACTAAATCCAATCAACCAAGAACAAAACCAATTAAAGAAATGTAGTATTAACATATGAAAACAACAGTAACAATAAGGCCAACACAACTCAAATCCAAGAGAATGCATAAGGGAAAATATATTATTTGAAAATCCTACATCAGAGTGAAAAATAGTACACCGGCAAGCATGGAGACAATTTGGCTGCATTTGCCATGCACATGTGGAATGCTTCCGGGCTTTACACCCATGTACTCTATTTCTGCTCCCCTCCTAACAGACACACACAGACATTTACACATTCCCCAGCAACCCTTTGACTGCAAAAGAAAAATGTGGCTTCCGATGTGTAATTATATGCACGAACTAATTTTTCAAGATAGCCTTTGGAAATGTGTCTCTTTATGCATTGCCGCATTTAGAGCTCTCAAGAGAGGTGACTGTACCACAGTCAAGAGGAGCGTTATTGGCCACAGCTCATGCTCATGGTGAAATACACCAGTAGTGCAAGCTGGGTGTTACCATTCTAGATACATTTTGGGTATTTAAAAAGACAAGTGGAAATAATTGAGATATTTAAGTTTTAAAATTAGCTGCTAATTATGCATAGTAGTTAATTTCCCCCAACATTTTGTGTGATAAGACCAACTCTTATTAAAATAAATGGGATGTTGACACTATTCCCTTTAGTCCCACTTAGCGATGTCACAATCCCACTTATTATGGATTTTTTTGACAATACTTCCCATTCAAATGATCAGGAAGCTAGACTCCACCATTCGTGTTAATGGCAGTTGTGGTCCTAAAACTTTTTTATGGAAGAAATCTCTTGAATATTATATTTGGTATAATGGATATCATTACAACTGGAGTTGTGTGTGCTCAACACTTTTGAACATCAAGCCCAGGGTGTCTCAGGTTGGACACGCAAAAAGTGAGTCACTCTCAAATTAGTAGTCACAGTCAAACATTTTGGCCACAATATCTGTAGCTAAAAGGAGGTGGAAGGCTGTGCATTACTGGATTTTGGTCAATTATCTCATATACACAGATATCATCTTTATAAAGTTTTTCATGTTTGCTTCAGAGCCAGAGAAAAACCTTTTTATTTCTTTAATGCTTCATTTTTAAAGTACAACTTTGAAAATATGTTTCCTTGACTGCAGATTTTTGTTTCCATTTCAAAAGGGCTGGTTGAATGAAGCAGGTCATGAATCATGCTGCTCTGTGAATTTTGCACTGCTAATGTTGCTGAGAATGACTCTATAATAGGATGTGATCTAGTAGCTACGCACTGTCTTGATTAAGTTGTGATAAAAAGGAGTTCTCAATGGTTACAGTGAATTTCAGGCACTTTATTGCTGAACATAGCAATGATATATTGCAGAATGCTTTTTAATTGGTTGTTAGCTTCCAGTGTGTTGCTAAGACCAGCAGTATGCATCCATATAGCAGCCACATAAAATCAGTTTTAAGGCTGCACTCTACAGTACTAGTTAGAATTAAGGGGTGAACATGTTTTCCATTTTCAAGATCCCTTTAATAAACAGGGTTTTCATCCCTTTCCTAGTTCTATCCCACAGTTACGTGTCCATGTCAGTAGCTACTGAGGGTACGTCTACACTGCACGATTATTTCAAATTAGCTTAAACCGATATTACAAAACAGATCTAAAACGTTAGCGCTCACATTGGATCACAAAATCGATTTGGTTTGCGCCATGTACACAGTCGATTTCAGGAAGCGTGCACTGTGGGTAGTCTGTTCCTCAGCGCTATCCATAGTTCCCACTTCGGTGGAGGCCAGTGCTGATGGGGCAGAAACATTGCCCCGGGTGGGCTGGTACAGCCTGCACCCCCCTTGATAAGCGCAGCAGACAAACCCTTTTGGCGCCTTTTTCCGCGGAGTGCATGAGCAAACGCCATAAGCACAGCAATCATGACCCTGAGATCACAAACGGTATCGCTGACCGTTCTCAACACTTAGCGTACTCTCTGCCGCGCATCAGACAGCAGAGGATTGACTTTACAGTACTCAAGGAATATTTATTTACTTCTCTTTCACGTGCTGGGGAGGAGGGGAGAGACTGACGAGCTGTTCCGTGAACCACGCAAAACACCGTGTTATTAGCTACAGACATTTGGGCGCCAGCCAAGATGCAAAGTTTTCAGAGACTCTGTGGAGACTGGATAGCTGTAGTCCTCATACAGCTCCCTCCCTCCCTCCCTCCATGAGCATCTGTTGAGTCTCTGGACTTCCCCGTTCGGTTGACGCACCGCTGTGATCTGGAGTTTATTATTTTCAAGCTTTCTGCATTTCCCTGTTCTTTTTAACGAGCTCGATAAAACAAGATTTTGTCTCACCAAGCACGCGATAGATCTAGTACTCCGTAAGTTCAATGCAGGAGCTACTTTTGCATGTGAACTGCATTGCCACCAGTGCTATGATCAGAGCTGGGACACATGAAAGGCAGAAATTGTCAATTTCTAAAGGTCTGGGGCTTTTTCCTTTTCCGGCACTCCGCATCCGAGTTGGTTGCGGACCAGAGCGGTCAGTGGTGCACTGTGGATACCTCTAGGAGCCAATAATGTCGATTCCGTCCACCACGAACCCTAATCCGATTATCACTTTGAATTTAGCCTACTCCCGACGCTCGGGGGAGGTCCGATCGATTTA
Source organism: Chelonoidis abingdonii (assembly GCF_003597395.2). NCBI lineage: Eukaryota > Metazoa > Chordata > Testudines > Testudinidae > Chelonoidis > Chelonoidis abingdonii. The sequence goes on from NC_133773.1 coordinate 27,932,091, forward strand.
AGGAGCCGTTTAACTCGATATTAATGACGACGTCGTGTGAACGGGTACAGCGTTAAATCGGTATATCGGCCATTAAACCGATTTAAAGTCGCAGTGTAGACCTGGCCTGAGAGACCATTTAAATATCAGGTTTAAGCAATTACCAACCAGTTTATGGGTGTGTTTAATTTCAGGAGACTTTGGGTCTTTTTCATGGTTAGTCTTCTTAATTTTTACTTCTAATTGCTCATCCATATGCTTTCAAAACCCCTAAGGACGGGTATCACAGACAACAGAGATGGAAAAGGCCTATTAAGTTACATTATCTAGGTCATCCCCTCTGTGTATTCCATGAAGTATATTCGCAAGTGCTTTCTCCAGATGCTATATATGGAAAAGAAAAATACTGCACAGGGTGTGAGTTATTGTATGTCTTTTTTCTTACTAAATATTTAATATCGTCGCTTCCTTGCTACTACAATATAAATAACAATAATAGTTGTTTGAGATGGTAGTTTTTAGCATTCTCTGAATCAGGAATTGAAAATTCCTCACATCTGAGGCGTGGGACTTGCAACATTAAGACTTGAAAAGGTGCCAATAAAACATTGTTAAATTCAAGAACCAGTAGCAATTTAAAGGTCTAATATCTTGCAAACTGACAGAATCAGAACAAATGTTTGGTAGCTTTCGTAGGCTGTGCCAATGACATAATTGCAAGGTTTTCCAACTCTGGAACTTTGTGAGGTATCATATCTTGAACAATGTCATTCTGATTAGCATAATACTTTTGGCTCTCATTTGAATTCCAACATGATTTTGCAGCCACTATCCTGAGAACTGCCGGAATGCAAACACTATGCTTTAATACCATCTAAAGCTTAGCTCCTCACTTTGAAATTGTACAAAACACTAATAAGTTTAGTAAACCACAGGCTACTCCAACTATGTCAGAACTGAAGTGGGGAAAAGTACACGATGCTACTAAGAACGACATGATGTAAACCTCTGCTATGTCATAATCTGCAAGGCTTATAAACTCTTTCATAAACCAGAATACATTTTTTTCAGGAGCAATAAGCAGTCAGTCCTTGGCAACTGATAAGAAGGAGTAACTAAAAAATGAACAAAAGGTCCAGTCATGCCCCCTTGATCCATGCACAGAGGAGAGCTCCATGTGTAGATTTGTCCCAGGCCATGTAGTGGCATGAATAGGAACCATCTTCTTCCACACCACTATCCTCTCTGTTCCTACACCAACAAAGACCCCTATGCAGGTTCAGGGACATGCATGTGGACAGAGGGCAGGGCAGACTATACATCCTTTCCACTTCTCAACCACATGGAACATCCAATCAGCAGTAAAGCACTCTGAGATTGAACAGCCCCCTCCGTGTCCAGAGGCAGATGCTAAGAAGAGAAATCTTGTCAGTACAGGTGAATCCAGAGGAGAACAGGTGGCAGCTGAGGAGCAGCAAAGGTACAGGGTCTCATGTGGAAGTCTCTGTATCTCATAGGATTCTCTGAGATCTGTGCATATCTTGAGGGCTCTCTGAGGTTCAGAGACCAGTCTCTTCACTTCTTATGTTGGAAGAAGGGGGCAAATCTTTCACCCATTTAAATATTCTGAGGAAAAACAGCCTTGAAGTGAGCCTCACCAATTTATCCTTCTCCCTTTCTATGTTTGTGGTGGGAGTTTCTGCCATATTGGCTCAATCAGGCTGTCCGTTAATTCATCCTGATGTGGACAGGCAACAAAAACTCAATCATCACCTTTATTTTTGTTTCACATGTCCTAGTGTTTTGTAGTTTGGTGCCTTCTCTGGTATCTGGCAAAGAGGAGAGTGGGGAGAAAAAAGACAAAAGGAAACAAATGTTTCATCTCATATTTTTATTTGCAGTTGTACTTTAAAAAGATGACAGCGCTTCATGAGTTAAAGAACTGGAACAGATTCTGATAGTAGGAAAAAAGTACAGAGGAGGGGGAAATTAAATAAGATCTCTTGCAAGACCAGCTTTACTATCTCTGGAGGTTATAAGAGCAATCATGTTCCTTTGAGCAGCTGATGGAGGACATCATTAAAATGTAGGCACTCCTTTGGAAGAGAACTTTCAGCTTGATTTGGTCATTAATAGGCACTAATGCTGGATTATGCCTGTGTGAAATAGAAAAGAAGAAAAATCTGGTTCACTAAGTCTGACTCTTCTAAACTTTAATTAAAGAAATCCTTTCAAACATCCTCCACTTATTAGAAACATAAAATTCTATTGGGTCACGTTGCTTTAAGAGATGCATCACACTACACTAGGCAACTGATGAATCATAGCATGGGCTGTTTGGGGTATGCTGTTTGGATATATGTCTTCTTCATTTGCAATGTCTAGTCATGGTTGACTATCCAGCCCAAAAATAGTGCAGTGCATAGGCTGCCCTTTAAAACTTAGCTGCCACACAATATGACTGTTGCATCATGTTCTATCTTGTAGGCACACATGCAGTGTAGGAAGACTAAGGCTCAATGAACCATGGAAGTTTAAGTTCACAAAGGGGATGATGAACAAAATCTTATGGTTTGGTTTGAAAGGTTGGAAGTTATTCAGGTTTGCTTGGATGTTTGGTTCTGATTAACTTGAACAGTCAAGGTGTTAATCCCATGGGTAGCCCCCTTCCTTACCTACCACTGATGTCTCTTCTAACAAGCCCCAGGACCTCACTTGCTTTCCTAAGGTATCTTCAGAGGGTGAGGGGACCTTGGGATTGGTTAGCGAGAGAAAACAAGAAACATCAGTTTGGGGGAAGGGAGGTGCACCAACATGCCAGCTGTGCTAACTTCACCCCATGTTCACTGAACATTTGTGGGCTAGTCACAGAAACAAAACTTGAATTCCTATTTCAGTTTGAATCAGTCTGACATTGGATGGAGATATTTTGCACAGATGTCTCTATTAAGGAGAAGATGAGAGACAGTTCAGCATAGCCTGGTTCTGACAAAAGGAAGGAAAATCTCAGTTCTAACATTTGCTGTAACTAATACCCAAAGGAAATATTTTGAAACCTTGTTTAGATGAAGGGAAGATGCTTACATGCTTCTCTGTAATACATCCAAACTCCACTGTTTAAAAGTACATCTGAAAGAATGCAGACCTAGGATTCTAGTAGGGTAGAAGCCTGACATACGCTTAGAACAGTGGATCTCAAACTTTTTTTTTTCACAGACCACTTGAAAATTGCTGACGGTCTTGGCAGACCACTTAAGGATCTTTCCAAATGATATTTGTACCGTTAGCTAACTGTTGTAAAGCGCATTGGATAAACGCGCTATATTAAAAAAAACAAAACTTTTTTTGTTCTACAAATAAAAGCACACAACTCATATTTTAATATCAGTAGTCTTACCTTTCTAATGTGATGGACATGCCCTCTCTCCCCTGCCTTGGCAGCCCCCAAGCTGGGACTGGGAAGGAGCGGGGTCTCTCCCCCGCCACAGCAACCACAGAGCCGAGACTGGGAAGGAGGGCCATCTCTCCCTAGCAGCTTCAGCCCTGGAGCTCGGGAAAGTTGCCTCTTTCTCTGGCCACCGCAGTCCTGCACATCCCAAATTCTCCCCACCTCCTTTTCTTACCCCACTGCCCCCTCCCACCTATCCTCTTTCCCCCCCCACACACACACATACACCAGGCATCTAATTAATGGAGCCACACCTGCACGGCTCCACTAGTTAGGTGGGTGGCCCTTCATTCTCTTGTTTGCGGCCACTCAGCCATGCACCTGAGAAGGAACTATCCACGGACCACCTGAATGGAGCTCGCGGACCACAGTTTGAGAACCTCTGCCTTAGAAGTTGTGCTTTTTAGTGAGCTAACAAAATATTGGATAACTTGTTAACAATAGGGTAAGAAACAAAGTCATAGTTCATTGACATATTGAAAGACAAAATAAAAGTCTATTTTAAATATAAAAAAATGCTGCTTTGTCTCAGGTACTGTCATGTGGTAGCATGGGTAAATGCTTACTTTTCAGTGGTGATCACTGTACATTTGCAGATATCTTTAAGTCAGATTTCTGAATTTTAACATTGTTTTATACTGAAGTTCACCTTTAATTTAGCAACTTGCCTATCAGAGCTCAATTATTTCTGCCTGACTTTGCAATAAAGCCACAATCCTTTATTGCAAAGTGATCACATTAACAGAGTACAATCCAGTGTTAGTATTAGGAGTTTATTGCTTCAGCTGATAAAGGACTTGAACTGTGGTCAAGCCTGCCACCTACATTTCATTTACATGTAGTTTCCATGATTTTCTCTAAAGAAGTAAGGGAAATATTTATTTGGGAAGTAGAAAGCTAATAAACTTTCCTTTCCATGCCTGGCACAATTATAATTTGATTTAACTATGAGTACAGTGTGCCACTGTAATATTTATTCAAAAATTCCTATCTATCAGCCCTCTTGAGTGCAAATATTAGTATGGAGGGAAAAATTTGCAAATATATTACCAATTTCCTTTACTATGTGGAATAAAGAGACAGTCATTTCCCATATTAAAGTTAAAATTAATATGTTTTGTAATTTTGAGACTATACTAGAAAATGTAACAACCTAATATGAACTCTTAAATCTTTTAGTAATATACGTAAGCATATTCACCATTGAGGAATTCCTAAATAGACACACAGTGTGTGCCTGGGTGCACTGCCTCATATTTGCAAACAGTGTTGTCCATCTGAGTTGCAACAGGATTCTGTAAAGTAGCATTAAATGTTCTCTTCAGGACAGTGTCCTTAAACAATGGACTTAGCTGTGGAGACATAAATATATGAATTTCAGTCAGATCAACAGTAAGCATACATGAGCAGAATTCTACAATAATCTTCCTTATATACTTCCTAGGAAAGAAAGATTCTACTTGCCAGAAGAGATTGTTTCCTCCGATACAGGTTATACAAAGCTCTTGTATGGAAAAGCACTCAACATTAGCTACTACCGCTAAGAATACCTTATTACACTGTGACATTTTGAATTATTGAGCTATAAACAGTGCTGGAAACTGCAGGTGCTCAGCACCACTGAAAATCAGGCAAGTTATTTAGATGCCTACATATGGATGTAAAACCATAAGTTTAGGAACCTTTTTTAAAAAAAATTATGGGGCATGGTGATGGGAGTCTTAGTAGTATGAGTGAAGGGAAGGAGGAAAGAATAAAAAACAAGAGGGAAAGGAATCCTGTGTTTGGACATTATTATTGTCTAAGACAACAATCATTTACATTTGTGTTTCAGATTTTGTTTAGTTTTTACTCTTTTTTTTAATTATATTTATTTGTTAGCTATTTCATGATCAGTCACAGGGGTAAGAGTAGAGAAGCCAGCAAAGAGATTAACAAATTTAAAGTAAATGCACTTTCTTAGGCTTAAAATGCAAAAATAAAACCATTCTGGAGACTGCTGACACATAGGTCTTTAGGGAGTCTCGACTACTTTTTAGTAGCTGGATGTCCTGGCTAATTGCATGATATAGAATTCAGCTATGGACTAGACCTATGAACATCACATCCCCACCATCTTGAAAGGGTCCCCTCTCATAATGATCCTCCCTTTAGAAGTTTACAGCTGAATGCAGTCCATCAACAACCCCCAATGCATTGATCAGAGAGGGCTGCTGGAAAGTGATACTGTTTGAGGTCCTCTTTCCCCTGTAGTCACTGAGTCTGCTGTGCTTTTTCCGCATTTTTAAGCCCCATCCTTTTCGACATTCTTAAGCCTCAGGCAGTCATGAGAACTCAAGACAATCTTGTGAACTGAACTCACGTCAGCAGGCGGTGCAGCATCTAGGTTGCGAGGAGGCCCATTCAAGACCAATGACCTTAACTGATTCACATTTCCACTCAGTACACCCCCACACCCCCCAGGTCAGCAAACAAAGGAAGCAGATGTGCGTGGCTGTCAAAGTTCCTTCTCCACTCTGAACTCCTAAAAAGGCGACTTTTAATTAAAGAAAGAAAGGTAAAAATCATCTCTGTAAAATCAGGATGGAAAATAACTTTACAGGGTAATCAGATTCATAGAGCCCAGAGGAACCCCCTCTAGCCTTAGGTTCAAAGTTACAGCAAACAGAGGTAAATCCTCTTAGCAAAAAGGAACATTTACAAGTTGAGAAAACAAAGATAAAACTAACACGCCTTACCTGGCTGTTACTTACAAGTTTGAAATATGAGAGACTGGTTCAGAAAGATTTGGAGAGCCTGGACTGATGTCTGGTCCCTCCTAGTCCCAAGAGTGAACAACCCCAAAACAAAGAGCACTCAAACAAAAGCCTTCCCTCCACCAAGATTTGAAAGTATCTTGTCCCTTTATTTGTCCTTTGGGTCAGGTGTCAGCAATCTAGGTTACCTGAGCTTCTTAACCCTTTACAGGTGTAAGCAGAGTCAGGATGAGCTGTGCCCTGACATCTGGTGGTGATTTATGGGAAGTGTGGAAAGAATGTCCGGAATGTGAGGTCTCAAATATTTGCATAGGCACGCCCAGCAAGGAGCCTGGGAATGGTTATTTTGACATTTCTGGGATCCCCAATTTCTTCATTGTTGGGGCGGGATAGATAAGGTGCTGCCACCTGATTGTGTGAATGAGGAACTACGGGACTGCTCTGTGACAGAAATGTCTCAATATAATAAATGACAGCTGTGTAGACAAGGGACATGGGTTCCAAAACCCAGTGAATTGAGGAGAGTTGGTAGTTTATTTGTGCCTGTAGGTGCAGTCTCCTTGTGAGCTAAAAGCACCGTTCCACCCCCTTCTCTCTCCAGCTGTGAATGCAGAGTTGATTTTTTATTCCCTTAAGACTCTAGATACAGGTTGCTGAGCTGAACTCACTTTGGGCCAATGGTGTGCACTAGCACTGGGGCTCCCCTACTATGTGCTGAAATCACTAAAGAGTTGAATCACAAAAGAGCTGAATATTACTGAGCTGGATACTGAGTGTGTGCTAACTAGTGGGCGGAACCTAAGCGTGATAGCTGTGCGAACAGAGCAGCTGGCGGAGTGGAGCAGTTTGTGGGGGAGGCGGGAGCGGCTGCAGAAGGTGGATAGCTGTGCGGATGTGTTGGAGCAGCCGCAGAGCCGAGCAGTTGCAGGGACAACCGAGCACCTCACGAGGCAAGCTGTTGGACGGGAGTGGCTGGCAGAGCGAGTAGCTGTGGGACGTGTGAGCAACCCACAGAGCGGCGGCCAGCCGAGCAGTTTTCAGGAGACAACCGGAGCAGCTCACGAGCAAGGCTGGTGCGAGCGGGCATTGTGTGAGGACGGCCGAAGAGCAGAGTGGAGCGGCTGTTAAGGCGGAGCAGTGTCGTGGAGAAGGCGAAAGCAAATCCCACGGAGAGGCAGGCAGTTGGCCGCTGGAACCACGTTAACGGTGCCCCTTTCACCCAGGCTGGGGGAGGGACCGTCTACAGATCGAGCTCTTGAATTTTGGGGTGGCATTGACAGAGACTTTGGGGTTGATTGGACTTGGAGAATGATTGGACTTAACGACCCTAAGGGAAAAGGACATTGCCCAAAATGTACTTGGGGGGTTATGGTTTGTGTTATAACTCTGTTTTGTGTTCTCCAATGGATGCCGCCATTGCATTCCTTCCTTTATTTAAAAAGGATTTCGCTACACTCAGACTCTGTGCTTGCGAGAAGGACAGATTGCCTCCTAGAGGCGCCCAGGAGGGTGTGGTATGTAAGTGTCCCAGGTCACTGGGTGGGGGCTCGAGCCGGTTATGCATGGTGTTATTGAAACAGAACCCCTGGATACTGAACCTGGCCCTTGTTGCTGCCAACTCAGAGGGGCAGAAGGGTTACACAGGTAAAAGGATTTTGGTGTCTGGCCAGGAGGGATTTAATAGTATTGTATACAGGAGAGCTGTTCCCTTCCCTTTATAGTTATGACACTGACCTTCAGAAAACAGGAGAGATTTTACTGAAACCAACCCTAACTTTACAGAACAAATAAAAAGAGCTTCATTAGAATGTTTCTGGAGAACCTCCTCAACCCAGAAAGGGGAAACAAACTGTTATATCATGACAAGGGTGGAAAGAAGTTTGTTATCCTTTTGGCACTTTTCAGACTTGATCTGCTTGCAGAAAAACATAAGGAAGTCCAGAATTATCCTCTCTGGAACTGTATGTGAGTGCTAAGGTCTTGATCCTGGAAGGTGTTAAGTGCTGACTCTCAGTAACGACGAGAAGAACACGCTTGATAGGATTTCCCCCCCTCCATATTTCTTTCTCACGGGCAGCCAACTTCACAAGGAGTTTTATTAAGGTCCACCAGCAGTGAGAATACACTTGTATTTTAGCCTGATATCAAAGTATCCATGATGACAGCGCAATTCAGATGTCTCCGAAAGAATACAGAAACATATGTTTATTTAAGATGTAGTTTACATTCATTTATTTTTATTTACTTTAAAATAGAAATTTCCCTACTTATGAAGTATGAACTTTTCAACATATTTTAATTTCCATGACAAATCAGTCATTAGCACCGCTGCAGAGAGTATCAATAAAGGTGCCCATTATGGTTGTTTTTGCTATGTGAACACCTGTCCACTAGCAACTGGGACTAAGATCAGAAACTCATTTTACATAGGCCACTGAACAACCATTAGATGATAACAACTTAGTCACTACCAACCTGAGTCAGATAGGACCTGGTGCCTGGAGGTAAAAAGCCCTAGATCACATTACCAGTCCTTTGATCCTTCCTGCTCCCAAAAAGAGCCAGTTCCAATCTCTACTTTTTACTGGGCCTTAACCACTGGATATGCATAATAGAACAAACCTTCAATGATCACAGATTTATTTATCATGCAACATCTCTCACATGAAATCTCAACTGACTGCTAAGTGAAGTATTAAAAGAATTCAGTGTTGGCACAAAAGCTGTTAAAAGCAAAAAGAGATTAAGAGGTTTTTCTTTAATCCATAAAAAATGTCTGCATTAAGTAAAAAACGAAAACTAAAAAAAATAAATAAAAACAATATGGATTATATTTTTAAATCTCCAAAGACAAAAGATGGCAAACATCTCTCTGAATGAAAAGAAGAGATTTGGCTAATGTTGTTTTTCAGCCTCTGATCAAAGAACAGTATCATTTTTTGTTGGAAAAGTGACAGAGCACAAGCTAGCATTTCTTAATCCTAGAAGATTTCCCATAGAAATACAGAAAAAACTCTTATCTCTTTCTTTGATACTTTTAATATATCTTGCTTTAACTCTCAGCCCATAATTAAAAATCATACAATACACACATCTCAGATGCATTGTGAAGTTGATCACTTCCAACACCCAAGACATATATTTATTATATGACACTGTCATCATGTCTTTAGGAAATAATTATTGGGCTGCAACATAGTTAATTAGCCAGAACACTAAAATAACTAAGACCCGCTGAATCTGACTAATTAATTAATCAATCAAAACCAAGTAAACATTATATTATAACTTCACATCCTGTATGTATCAGCTATATAATTCACAATCTTCATCAGACACTCAGATTGTTCCTGTACTGTAAATCATAAAAGGAGTATATAAATTAAATGAAAAGTAGACTTGCTAATGACTTGATTAAGGATAGAGCTACTCAGTACTTAGCTCAGCAGAATTCATACAAGTACTCTTTATCATGTAGGTGGTCCTTTTGAACTATGTCTTCAAGCCACCAGGGCCTGATAAAATACATCCTAGAATACTCAAGGAGCTGACTGAGGAGATATCTGAGCCATTAGTGATTATCTTCAAAAACTCATGGAAGATGGGAGAGATTCCAGAGGACTGGAAAAGGACAAATATGGTGCCAATCTATAAAAAGGGCAATAAGGACAACCTGGTGAATTACAAACCAGTCATCTTAACTTCAGTACCTGTAAAGATAATGGAGAAAATAATCAAGCAATCAGTTTGCAAACACCTAGAAGATTAAAGTGGTAACAAACAGTCAACATGGATTTGTCAAGAACAAATTGTGTCAAACCTACGTAATAGTTTCTTTGACAGGGTAACAAGCCTTGTGAATATGAGGGACATGGTAGATGTGGTATACCTTGAATTCAGTAAGGCTTTTGATAAAGTCTTGCATGACGTTCTCATAAACAAACTAGGGAAATACAACCTAGATGGAGCTACTATAAGATGGTGCATAATTGGATGGAAAAACGGTCCCAGTAGTTATCAGTGGTTCATAGTCAATCTGGAAGGGCATATTAAGTGGGGTCCTGCAGGGATCATTCCTGCATCCGGTTCTGTTCAATATCTTCATCAATTATTTAGATAATGGTAGGGGAATATACTTATGAAGTTTGCAAATGATACAAAGCTGAGAGGGGTTGCCACTGCTTTGGAGGATACAATTAATATTCAAAATGATCTGGACAAACTGGAGAAATGGTCTGATGCATATAGGATGAAATTCAATATGGACAAATGCAAAGAACTCCACTTAGGATGGAACAACCAATTGTACACATACAAAACAGGAAATGACTGCCTAGGAAGGAGAACTGCAGAAAGGGATCTGGGAACTATAGTGGATCACAAGCTAAATATGACACAACAGTGTAACACTGTTTTAGGCTATATTAGCAAGAGTGTTGTAGACAAGATGTGAGAAGTAATTCTTCTTGTTCTACTTCATGCTGGTAAGGCCTTATCTGGAGTCATGTGTCCAGTTCTTGGCAGAACATTTCAGGAAAGATGTGGACAAATTAGAGAAAATCCAGAGAAAAGCAACAAAAATTATTAAAGCTCTAGAAAACATTATAAGAACATAAGAACGGCTGTACGAGGTCAGACCAAAAGTCCATCTAGCCCAGTATCCTGTCTACCGACAGTGGCCAGTGCCAGGTGCCCCAGAGGGAGTGAACCTAACAAGCAATGATCAAATGATCTCTCTCCTGCCATCCATCTCCATCCTCTGACAAACAGAGGCTAGGGACCATTCCTTACCCATCCTGGCTAATAGCCATTAATGGACTTAACCTCTATGAATTTATCCAGTTCTCTTTTAAACTCTGTTATAGTCCTTTTAAACCTCTGTCCCGAAATCTGGACCATTAGCGCAAAATCTGGGGGCTTAGCTGAAACTCCCCAAGCTTATTACCAGCTTGGATCTAATCTCGCTGCACCACCAAAGTTTTTTGTCCAGGGTTTTTGGGCTCCCCTCTCAGGGTCCTCGAAACCTTTCCTTGGGGGACCCCCTCTCTGTCTCCCCAAACTTCCCGGGATGAGACCCGCCCAAGACCAAAAGTCGGAGTCTTATCCAGCAAGGAAATACCTCCCTTCGCCTCCCCCTCCCTCTCTGGAACCTGAGGGAGTTGATTGTATCTCTTTCCATCACAATACCAAAGAAACTGTCTCCGTCTCCCACGAAAGAGACAAACCTTAACACAAGGGAACAGAGCTGATTCTTTCTCTCTTTTCCGCGTAGCTTTTTCCTGACCTGGGGACATAGGAAAATCAACACAGAATGTAATGTTTCCCTCCCCCCGTCTTCCTTGAGAGAGACAGTATATCTGGTACAGAAATTCTATCCCCTGGCAACTAGGAAAGAAATTCAACGCATTTCCAAAAAGAAAAAAACTTTCTATAAGAGATAGAAAGAAATTACATAGACTATTAAACTAAACACTGCATTAAAGAGATCAAATACAGGATATGGCGTAATAAGAAAATATGATATACAGTCTGATTCAAGAGATACCAATTTAAACCAGTCCACCATTACAGCACATGTAATAACTACAATATCATACTATTTGCTTTCCTTTTTGTACTCAACATTGGTACAGAAGAGTAGAAAGAAGCTTGGAGGTAGATAAAGCAAGATGTTCTCACCATATAGCGGAGAAACAAAAGAGACAGAGTCCCCAACTCCCTCCTGACTTTTAAATTATCCAGTTTTCTGATTGGTCATCTGGTCAGGTTGTTTTGTTCCTTTGTTCACCCTTTTCAGGTAATAAAACATTAACCCTTACCCCATCTATTTTATGACGTCTAGCTTCACAACTCCTCAGGTAAGGAGTTCCCACAAGTTGACTGTGCGCTGTGTGAAGAAGAACTTCCTGTATTTTGTTTTAAACCTGAATGCTATTAATTCATTGGTGACGGCACCCCTAGTTCTTGTATTATGGGAATAAGTAAATAACTTTTCCTTATCCACTTTCTCCACATCACTCATGATTTTATATACCTCTATCATATCCCCCCTTAGTCTCCTCTTTTCCAAGCTGAAGAGTCCTAGCCTCTTTAATCTCTCCTCATATGGGACCCGTTCCAAATCCCTAATCATTTTAGATGCCCTTTTTTGAACCTTTTCTAGTGCCAGTATATCTTTTTTGAGATGAGGAGACCACATCTGTATGCAGTATTTGAGATGTGGGCGTACCATCGATTTATATAAGGACAATCTATGAGGAAAGATTGAAAACACTGAGTTTGTTTAATCTGGAGAAGAGAAAACTAAGGGGGAACATGACAGTTTTTGAGTACATCAAAGGTTGTTAGAAGGAAGAGGATGAAATTTTGTTTTTGTTAAGCTCTAAGGATAGGACAAGAGGCAATGGGCTTAAATTGCAGCAAGGGAGATTTAAGTTGGACATTGGGAAAAACTTTGTCACTGAAAGAGTAGTTAAGCACTTGAGTGAACTGCCTACGGAGTTGTGGAATCTCTGTCACTGGAGGTTTTTAAGAACAGGTAGACAGACACCTGTCAGGAACGGTCTAGTTATTACAAGTCTGGTCTTGAGTGCAGGGGACTGAACTAGATGACCTTCTGAAGTCCCTTCCAGTTCTACAATTCTGTGACTGCAGGACCACCTATACCAATAAAGGTTTGCAGGATCAGGATCAGGCTTGGTAAAATTGAGTTAATTCAAATGCATATGGGCATCCCACTGTTCAGGTGTTTTATGTTTTTGTAACTACTAATGCGCAATATCACAAAATATTTTATGCATAAAGATGACAATAAATTAAGGAGAAAAGGATCTCTTTAAGGTGAAATTTCAAGGGAGGAAGTAATTCTTTATCTTGGAGGGAAGGAAGGACAGAGATTATAAATAGATGTGTCAGGACATGCTCATGTGGGTCCCCAACTTCTGAGGCAGAGATCAGGGGATCAGTGAGGAATAGGTGGCCATATTCTCAAAGATGTCTGGGAGAGGATTCTGGAGACCATCATGGCAATTTTGAATTTGCTAAGTCAGTTAAAGTGGCAATTGATGAAACGGGAAAAAAGCAATAGCATTCTTAACCTTCTGTGGCTTAAAAAGTAGGGAGTTTGGAAGATTATAATAAAGGGAACTGCAATATTCAGCAAGGGAAATGGGTGACAGAAATGAAGGGCCTAATTCTCATTTACACCTAGGCCACTTTACTCTCCTCTGTTCGTGTACAGGGTCCTTAAAGTGGGAGTAGATTATATTTAAACCCACTTTAATATCCCTTTACATGATTAGAACAGTTTTAATGCCCTTCCTGTAGATGAGAATCGGGCCTGAAGATTTCAGTAGAGGCAGGGTCATAATAATTAAACGTTCTAGAAACTTTCTAGTAAGTTCTGAAACACAGAAATCAGAACGATTGGTGAAAAAAAGTTTTCATCATGAATAAATCCAAGATTTCTGACCTTGGGAGCAAACTAAAGCCAGATTTAGAGAATCATGAAGTCAGAAACATGGGACTAGAGCTAGGAAACTATTTCTAGTGAATGATATATTTTACAAACGGAGGCCTTTCTTCTGTGCATGAGTTATTTATTTGTCATTGTCCCATTAGCTAATGAAGTTTTAGGCTTCCAGAACTGCTTCACAGCCTTCACCAACTTGAGCAGAGACACATAGCACACAGTGTGGTATGCAAGTGGTGTGTTTGATGGGAAGCCCTGGGCTCTAAGGATGAGGTCTACAGCTTTGAAGTTATTTGGACATATAAATTGAATAAATGCAGATATACTGTATAAGGTACTGAATTTTAGAAGGACACAAAGTGCTGCTTACAACTCAGGATTATTAAGCATAAAAGTCAATCTTCTGATGAAGTAATTTAAACCATATTTTAACTCTGAATATGCTGTATACTGTTGTCAGAGGTGTTGTTAGATGCCACCGATGTGGTGCTCTGCTCTCTCCAATGTTGGTATCACTTGGCTGCGTGCGTGTGTTCCCTCCTGTGCTGCCCCGGCTCTGCAGATAGCTGACACAGCAGACCCAAAGAGAACCCCCAGTGACCACAGAGTCTAGTAAGGTATGAAGGCACTTCAGCCAGGTTTATTGCCGTATTGGACACAATAATAGTTCCCTGTAGGTTTCTTAGCCTAACTCAGGGCATACTACGAATATGTGCCCCCAGTCAATGGACTCGGCTCAGTCAGTGGCAGGACTTTCCACTGCCCCTTCGGCCGGACAAAGACACTGCCCCAGGGATGCATTCTTATACACAGGTACAAACAAGTGACACATCACTCCTGACGTATTGAGGTACAACCCTTCTACGTAGTAAGGTGCCGCCTCTCACCTTGTACATATTGGTTAGAACAAAACAACTCTATCCATCATATTACCCTTTTGCCCGTCATTGGGATGGGTCAGTCTGTTCCTTGTTATCTGTGTGCCGCTTTGCGCGTCCACAGTGGGATCCCGAAATCGATTGTTTGCGTCCATGGTCCAAAGCTACCATCGATTTCAGGAGCGGTGCACTGTGGGTAGCTGTTCCTCAGCTATCCCATAGTTCCCACTTCCGTGTTGAGAGCACAGTGCCTGATGGGGCAGAAAACACTGCCCCGGGTGGTGCTGGGTACAGCCTCACCCCTCCCTTTGTGAAGGCAGCAGACAACCCTTTGGCGCCTTTTTCGCGGAGTGCATTGAGCAAACGCCATAGCACAGCAATCTTTCCCTTTTTTTTTTCACGTGGTGGTGGGGGGAAATAAACTGAGGAGCTGTTCCCTGAACCACGCCAGACACTGTGTTTGAACCTACAGACATTGGGAGCTCAGCCAAGAATGCAAATAATTTTCAGAGACTGCTGTGGACTGTGGGATAGCTGGAGTCCTCAGTACCCCCCCCTCCCTTCATGAGCGTCCATTTGAGTCTCTGGCTTCCCGTTACGCTTGTCACACAGCGCTGTGTATCCTGGAGTTTTTTATTCAAACGCTTTGGCATTTCGTGTTCTGTAACGGAGCTGGATACAACAGATTTGTCTCCCCATACAGCGATCAGACCTAGTATCTCCCGTACGGTCTATGCTGGAGCTCTTTTTCGATTTCAAACTGCATCGCAGCCGTGCTGATCAGAGCTCCACGCTGGGCAAGCAGGAAATGTAATTCAAAAGTTCGCGGGGCTTTTCCTGTTTACCTGCCCGCTGCATCCGAGTTCAGATTGCTGTCCAGAGCGGTCAGTGCTGCACTCTGGGATGCCGCCCGGAGGCCAATAACGTCGATTTCCGTCCACATGAACCCTAATCCGAGTTATCACTATCGAATTTAGCGCTACTCCTCTCGTTTGGGAGGAGTTCCGAAATCGATTTAAGGAGCCGTTTAACTCGATATTAATGACGACGTCGTGTGAACGGATACAGCGTTAAATCGGTATATCGGCCATTAAACCGATTTAAAGTCGCAGTGTAGACCTGGCCCTAGTCTTGATCATTTCTTTAGTTCAGGCCTTAGGCCTCATACCAGGCCTCTGATACCAAGGTTTATATCTCAGGGCCTCCTCTTACTACATATACAACTAAGCTCCTAATTTGAGTATAGAAGTTAGTCCCATCAGCTGGATAAGAAATTAATATTAAGAACAGTCTCTGTAGTGTATATCTACAAGAAGGCCATTCCTTTGGCCCTCTGAGTTTGCATTCTACCTTTTGTTAAAAGGAGCCTAATCAAAAAGCAGTCCATGAAAAAATCAGAAATATCTCTGAAACTAAGCCCTAGAATTTGCAGTTTTAGTGGATGCAAAAAAAGAGTACAATGCTCTGATATCTGAATTTTAAATCTTCTTCAGTGGGTATTATTTACAATTTGAGCAAAAGCAACACTGTTTTCACATGTATTACCCCTGAACTTCTGCAGCAGCCAAAATGTGCTGAATTCGGCCTTTAGGTAGATGTGTGTGCATGCACCACTAAGTTTACTATGCTTGCATGAATGCAAATGAAAGTTGAGTTTAGCCCAAAGAGTTTTTACACTTGACTGATGTCATTTTCATCTAATTGTTTCGCGCATATACTCAATAAATCAACATCAATAAATGACACTAGATTATTTTTTACAATACATATCTCCTTCCACACGGAGAACTGTTTTAAGGTACAAATGCCTCCCCTATGCACCACTATTTTTGAAGTATATCCTATGGTATGTTGTTCCAGAGACAGCATTTCGCCTAGAAGATAAAATATCAGATCAAATTGAACACATATGCAGCAATTTTTTATCATGGTCTTATAACAGTATGAAGGTTATATATGAAGGTAATTTAACAGCAATTGTTGTTCTCCAGATATAGTGCCACAGCATATTCCCATGTGTGGCACTCTGTACCTCAAAGTAGTGCCATGGGTCCCCCATATTCACTACTGTGATATTATATGTTTTCAAAGTATTCCTTGTGATATATCATTTTAAAAGTCTTGATCTGCAGAACATTAATAATTATATGTACTATAATTGTATGTGAAGTTATGAAGTATTGCTGTAAGTGATACTGAAATATGTTGTGAGGTTGGGAACACCCACAACCAGTCTTTCAGTTACAACAAAGGAGTAGTCACCAAAAGCCAAAAGACATTAATGATTCATCAACACACAATTCACTATCCCAGAGACTTGAGAAGGTATGTACATCTACGTCACAGCAAAGATCTTTCCAGCAAGCTGGAAGAAAGTATAAAAGAGAGACAGTGACATCATCACTGTGCTTCTCTCCCCGCTCCAACTGAACAGCTGGAAGAACATCTGGAGGACAAAAACTTTGAACTGAGGAAGTTTGGTCCGACACTAGAAAAGGGTCCAGTCTGTGCACTGAAGAATTGCAAAAGTTTAGGATTTAGAATGCATGTTTACTTTTTTATTTTCTTAATCTATCTCTGAACTTTATGCCTTTTATAATCACTTAAAATCTTTCTGTAGCTGTTAATCTTATTTTAATGTTTTACTCTTACCAGTGAGTTTGTTTAAAATGCTTGTGAAATCTCAACTCATATTACAAAGGTTGGTGCATGTCCACTTTCTTATGAAGAAGTGGCAAACCAAGTAATGTGCTTGCACTGGCCCAGCCTCTGACCAGTGCAAGATGGTACAATTCTGGTGTGTAAAACTGGGGAGCTGAGGGGAATTGGCTGGAGCCTCTCTATTGACGGTTCATGTGCGGCTAGGAGATCATTCATGTAACACAGTTAAGTGTGTCCCAGCCTGTGGATATCTGTATAAGTGCAATTCTATTAGACATTTGTAGCTTGACATCAGCATCACTGTGTGAGAGGCAGCCCAGGTTGGTGGGTTTGGAGGGCTCAGGGTCCCATAGTCCATGCTGCACTCCGGGGACCTTATCACACCATAGTAGAGTCATTGACCTCAAGACATGAGTCACAACATCATTGAAAGCTGTACAGTTATCCAGGGGCATGCACATGTGTCACAGTTCCAGCTTTCTGGAACAGAAAGTATAAAAGATGTTGTTTCTTAATTATCCCCCAGTTCCTTGCCAGCACTAGAAATAATCAAAACTCAAATAAAGGCATGAATCTGTAGAAGCAATACATTCAGAGATGTTGTTGCTTAAAAATAACCTTCTCCCTTTGTCTCTGCAGGTCCCCCTGTAGGAGACTAGCAAGGGAGACAGCCCTCAGGAAGAGGGGTTGCTGTGCACCATTAAAAAGAGACAGAAGCACTGCTCTCCTGGAATGAACATCCTATCTGGATTTATCATAGAGAAATTTAGCTCTATGAAAAAATAAATTGAAATCCATTGATGAGTCTTGCAGAGTTCAGCTATTGGTACATTGCAAAGGTAAGCTATCGATGCTGCTATCCTTCTGGTAGACTGGGTCCTAAGTCCTGGACTGATGCTACTTTCAGAACATGGCTCCCATCTCTCCACGGTAGTGTACCCGCTTCACACACAGTCCTTCAAGCACTCACTTCCTCTCCTTCACAGAACTCAAGATAGTCCCTAAAGTATCACTGGGGAGAGAAAACAGGCACCAGTCTTGTCATTTAATCAATGTATTGGGAGTAGGTGGTCCCCTTTCCACTCTTCTGGGTGCCAGAGGGCTTATAATACAGTTGCTCCTACCTGATTAGATTCTTCAGGAGGCCACCAACTAAGGTCACTGTATTCACTAATCCAGAGTATTGTTCTCGGAAAGATACAGGAGACCACCCAGTCTAACAAGGTAACATGATGGGAAACTAACCCACTTCTAGCCAGGAGTTCCCTACAAGACCTTGCATGGTTGCTAGAGAACTGCAGGGTGTTTTCTATCAACCATGGAAAGAATTACAAGGTGCTACCTGCTCCTACTAAATCACACAGCCCTGACAGCAGGAGCAGAATTGTTTCCTGCCTCCCACTGCTCTTCTGGGGGCTCAGACTACCATCTGATTCCCCGATGACCCTGCTCAAGATCAAGAAAAGCAGTGCCTCTACCTACCAAGTCCTCTGATTGAGGAGCAGCTACCTACTGTCCCCTGAAAATCCACCTCAGCATGTTGGTGGAGAGGAAGCTGGTCCCCATGAAGACAACTAATGTTTCAGGTGTGTGGGGGAGAGTTTCGGGGTGAGGTGAGGTGGATATACAGTGGTGCGCAGGGAGGGCTTGCTAAAGGGACAGAGATTTTTCATAGCGAGTCATGTTTTACACAAACCCTAATCTCCATGTGAAGCAGCAGTGGCTGATTCAGTGACAGATCCTGAGACCAAAACCCTGCTGTGTTAAATTAACAAAACTCATGAAACAAAGGACTCTTTTCCTCAGTTCTAAAAGTATCTAGTGGATTGAGTGCGGTGATGGACGCCAGGAGCACCTGATTTCTAATCAAGGCATCACATCCACAGGAACAGACAGGATTCTAAAAGGGCCCAACAGACCAGTCCTTCCTGTAGCACTTGGCAAACTGGACAGCCATTCCCCACGGAGTGTGCCTGTACACAGTCCACTATTTCACCTATTCCAGTTGAAACTGAGAAGAACTATCCAAGGAAACAGCAGAGCAGACATAAGAAACTGGATACCAAACTTCTACTACCTGTCCACTGCACAGCACAATTACCTAGGTGCAGGCCACAAGAAGGCAGCACACACTTATCTGAACTAAAATTGAGGCTGATCAATGCAAGATCCGTCACCAACAAACAACAAGCAATACACAACCCTATTAGTGAAGCAATATAGCTAGCAATACTGAGACTCAGCTGGATGATACTGCTAGCTCTGTGCTAGCCCACCTCATCCCCTAGGTTACATGGCCCATCACAAGTCCAGAGAGGTCAAGAAGGCAGGCAACACTGCATTAGTCTTCTTTTCAAACATCAGATCCAAAGGAGATGCCTCAGGTAAGACATTCAAATTCATTTAACTAACAGTAGAAATCAGAGACACAGTTAACAGATTTTATGCTGATTTATAGACCATCAAAGAGTATATGGTTCATAAAGGAGCTCACTGATATCTTATCGATGACGGTGATGAAACACCCCCGACTTGTCATCCTGGAAAATGTCAACATTCAGGCTGACAAAGGGGCAAATGTAAACTCATCTCTCCAAATGCCCTCCTAGGACTTGCACAGGTTAGCTCTGGTCCAACCCACGCAGCCAGTCTCACCTTGGTCTTAGACTAGATGTCAACACAGAGCCTAACATAACCCAGGCAAGCCTTTGAACAAACCATAACTTCATTTAATCAGAGGACAATGGTTTCCCCACTTCCAGGTAACAAGAAAGACTCATGACTCTGATTCAACCATGAAGCATCTTAGTGCAGGTCTACACTGCAATCCAGGGGGTAACTGCAGCATGGGTAGACATACCTTCACAAGCTTTACCAGCACTAGTTTGGCTATAAATAGCAGCATGGGCTTCAGTGTTGGCTAGCAAGGCAAACAGATCCCTAGGGTGCTTGTACAGATGTGCTGAAGTCCCTGCTGCAGTATCTACACTGCTATTTTTAGCTGTACTAGCATGAATAAAACTACTCCAGGTATGTCTACCCATGATGCAATATTATCTCGGACTGCATGGTAGACATACCCTTAGATTCCATCAAATTCCAAAGCATGCTAAATAACAGCACCACTCCACCTTCAGGAGGAGAAGTCAACAATCTGGTGAATCCTTATGATTATACTCTAGACTTGACCTTCAACACACTTGCATCCCAACCAGCCCCTTCTCCTCATCGTCCATATAGATTTCCTTGGTTTTCTGACACCCAGCACCAGATGAAGAGAGAGGGTCAGGAAGTTGAGCACAGAAGATGGAAAACGAAGACAGAAACAGACAGGATGAAACAAATAATTTCTCCATGCCTATCCTGAGGCTGTATTACAGGCAAAGACAACCTTCCTATCAGCCTCCACTGAAGCTCCCAAATCCCATTCCAGGAAGACAGTCAGGTGATAAACTGCTTCATCAATCTTAACTGCCTGCAGCCCACAACAAAACCCAACACCAAGCCCTGGGAAGAACAATCAGCCTACTTTGCTGAAAAGATCACATACATTTGGGAGACTCTCAAACAGCATGAATCTGCTCCCCCTATTCTGGCCAACAAACAGCCCCCTAAAATCCCAGAGTTCGGTACACTTACTCCTCAAAAAGTTCTGGACATCCTAAAGGAGTCTCAGCCAAAGGCCTCTGAACCTCTCCCAATCCCTTCCTGGCTGATGAAAGACACTCATGAGTAACTGGTGCTACTAATGAAGGAAATAGCTGATGTCTTATTCAGTAAAGGATTCCTCCTTCAAACACACTGTAGTCCAACCAACACTGAAGAAATCTACATTCTTACACACATCAAATTCTTGCCAGCTACCAGCCAGGATCAAAAATTCCGCTTCTGAGCAAGCTCTTAGAGAAGCTGACCAAAGGTCAATTACAGGCTTATCTAATTGAAGATAATATCCTCGATCCAGTACAATTTGGATTCAGGCCAAGACATGGGATGGAAAAAGTTTTAATAATACTAATGGGGTGATCTCCTCCGGTCAGTAGATGGTATGTAGGCATCCATTCTCATCCTCCTGGACCTCTCTTCAGTATTCAACACTGTTAGCCATGAAATACTGCTGTCCTGCCTGAGAGAGGTGGCAGAGATCCAGGGTAATACCCTAAAATGGATTAAATCCTTTCTGGAGGGATGCACACAAGGAATAGTCATGGGAAACGGCCATTAGACCCTTCACTTATGGAGTCCCATAAGGATCAATTCTCTCTCCAGTCCTATTCTACATCTACATGCAGCCACTAGATCAGGGACAGGCAATCTATGGCATGCATGCCAAAGGCGGCACGCAAGCTGATTTTCAGTGGCACTCACACTGCCTGGGTCCTGGCCACTGGTCCGTGTGTGTGTAAGTGTCTGCATTTTAATTTAATTTTAAATGAAGATTTTAAACATTTTAAAAGCCTTATTTACTTCAACAATAGTTTAGTTATATATTATAGACTTATAGACAGAGACCTTCTAAAAAACATTAAACTATTACTGGTATGCAAAACCTTAAATTAGAGTGAATAAATGAAACTCGGCACACCACTTCTGAAATGTTGCCGATCCCTGCACTGGATGAACTAGCCAGACAACACAGACTGAAGTGCAAGCAATATGCAGTTGATACACAGCTCTACTACCCTTCATCTGACCACTAAGATAGCTCTGTGATTGGATGAAATCAGCCCCTGGAAGAAAAACAGCTGGCTGAATCTGAATCTGAGCAAGACAAAGATTATGTTGGAGCAGAAGAAAGCACTTTGAAGGGCTTGCATCCATGGCACAGTATCCTCTGGCTGAAGGGACACACCTGCAGTTATTCAATTCAGTCCTTAATTTAGGAGTGCTCCTGGATTTTTCGCTGATGCTAAGCTTTCACACAGCAGTATCCATAACTAATGCTTTCTGCCATCTTTGGTTGGCTAATAGACTCCATCTTATTCAGCAGCCAATGATCTGCTCTTTGTTATGTATGTCTTTGTCATCTCCTCTCTAAACTAGAGCAAAGAAATATACGTGGCCATGAAACCATGAGATCTTAGGAAACTCCAAGTAGCACAGAATGCTGCAACACATCAACATGAGCTACTGTGAGCATCTCAGACCAGTCATCACCTCACTACACTGGCTTCCAATAGAATACCAAGTCAAGTTCAAGGTGTAGGTCATTATCTTCAGCTCAACAGTCTGAACCTAAAGCTCCAAAATGAAAACTGTGGTTAACAGCCCTAGACCACAAGTGCAATGAAACATGCCACCACAAGGCTAAAGCTCATCTGATGGCAGGATATGGCCTAGTGGTGAAGAAGTAATAACAGCTCTGAAAAGATTTAAGGCTCTTGGAACTGGTTACAGGTGAACAGTCATTTAGTTTAACAGCATGCCCTAGTATAATAGAATTTGGGAAAATATCCAACATGGGATGACGAGAACTTGTCTTTATCTATGATTTGCCACACAGTATAAATCTTAATGCAGTAATGGCCACAACCAATCACTAATACTAAAGAGCTAGGAGAGATTCCTTCTCCACCAGATGTTTTTCTTATAATCCCTCAAAACTGTACAATTTCTTTTGTTCACTACAATCAGCAATAATAAGAATCCATCTCTGTGCTGATCTTCCAAGATTTTCAAAAATCCTCCTATATTTCCAGCTGATGCCAAGCTATATAATTAGTTTCATTTTAATGCCTTAGCTCATTAGACAGCTTAGCAAAAGGATTTACATAAAGGAAAAATCTAATAAATAACTTTATCATACAAAAATACTAAAGGCCAGAGTTTTCCATGTAACAATTTAGTAAGTAACCCTAATCCTTCTAACAGCTATACTTTGAGTATTTAATATCTCCAGAACAGAAAAAAGTCATGTAGTCAATTTCTTACATAACGAGAGTTATACTGGATACAAAAAAATACTTATACCACTTCTAAAATAAAACATATATTACAATAATAATTTTTAATTTTTATGAGACAAAATCTGATTTTTCCAAACTACTTTCTGCAATACTACAAAATAATAAATTCACAGAATATGGAGACATACAAGAAAATGCAGAGCTACATGTTGAAAATAACAAATACTTTATGCACTCACAGTTCCAATAAGATGACCAGTGAATGTTCTCCTTACATAAGCCCATCTAGCCCAATATTCTGCCTTCTGACAGTGGCTGGTGCAAGATGCATAACAGCAAATGAACAAAACAGGGCAATTTATCAAGTGATCCATCATCCCCTGGTGTCCCACCTTCTAACAGTCAGAGGTTTAGGGACACCAAAGCATGGAGTTGTGCCCCTGACCATCTTGGTTATAGTCACTGATGGACCTATCTTCCATGAATTTATTTAATTCTCTTATGAACCCGCTTAATACTTTTGGCCTACACATCATCATTTGGCAAGGAATTTCACAGATTGACTGTGCGTCGCGTGAAGAAGTACTTCCTTCTATCTGTTTTAAATCTACTACCTATTAATTTCATTGGATGACCCCTAGTTTGTGTGGTATGTGAAGGGGTAAATAACACATTCATTTTCTCCCACCATTCATGGTTTTATAGACCTCTATCATCTCCTCTCTCAATCATCTTTTTTCCAAGATGAACAGTCACAGTCTTTTTAATCTCTCCTCACACAGAAGCTGTTCCATGCCCTTCTGTAAGATCTTTCACACTGTGCAGTGACATTTTCTAAAACGTGATTGCTCTGTAAGTAAATATATTGTAACACACCTTAAAAATGCATGAGGAGAGCAAATGCATTATTCTAAACATTCCTTCTGAACTCACACTTCTAAACATTCCAGAAAAAAGGAATAGACTATATGCTAAGTAGTACCTTGCTTCACTCATGTTCCATGTTCACATTGATACTGAGAAGACTATTAGCATAGAAAGGCACTACTGCGTGTAATGGGTTATCCTAAGCATTTTCTGATCAATATCATAATACATTTTGTAAATCCATACATTTTAAACACTCATTTTGTAGGGAATACAAAATAATTTTTAAAAAACAAAATGTGGATGCTTATCTGGACCTTATGTACAAATGTAAAAACCCTGGAGAGCTGATCTTGCCTTCCAATCAAGCTTTATGTAACCCTTCCATTTTCAACCCTGGCTCACAGCAATAGCAGCCAATTTTATTACCTAACCTTCTGACTATAGTCTCTTAGACCTATTCCCTATCTGAGATTAAAACTGAATATTCAACAATCAATCTGTTACTGGAAATTCAAACTATTTGCACTGAAAATATAGAATTAAAGAGATTTATAAAACCAAGCTTTTGGACCAGTTTAGATAAAAGGAGTCAACAGGCACTAAACAATAAACTAAGTGACAGAATAATTGACGAAGGTCCCAATTCAGCAAAGGATTTAAGCACATACTTAAGTCTGTCTCTGTTCAGCAAAGCACTCAGGCCTCAATTTAGGAGAGCATCCCTATTCAGGCAGGATGCTTAAGCATGTGCTAAAAAGTCCCATTAACTGGGAATGGATCACAATGTTTTCCTGAACAGGAACACACTTAAGTCTATATTCAAATGCTTTCCTGAACCAGGAAAGCATGTGCTTAAGTGCATTTTCAAAGCTATTTAGGCATTGCTGTGCTCAGTGTTGCAATGACTAACTAATTTAGGAGCCTAAGTCTCATTTTCAAAGAAGATTTAGACATTCAGGAGTCTAAATCCAATCAACTGTTGATAGCATTAGACTCCTAAGTGCCTAAATGGGCATTTTGAAAATGAGATTTAATCTCCTAAATCAGTTAGGCCTTGCAATGCTGAGCACAGCAAAGCATACATAGCTTTAAAAATGTGGGACTAAATGAAAAGTGGAATGAATGAGTGAAAAAGATTTTAAGGCAATTTTCTCTACATAAGAGTTATTTTCATGGAAGACTAGCTCACAGCCACATAATTTTGTAACTTACAATATAGAAACGAGTTTAGTAAAAAAAATGTAATTTATAATCTGTAATTGCCTCTTGTACACAAATGGTTATCTGTATGCTTGTTCAGACTTTCAATGGTCTGGCACTAGGCTAGTTGAAATACTATAAAAATAACATTATATTACATATACTTCAAATAAGCAAAATTAATACATTCAAAACTGCAGAAAAAAATACTATCCACAAACATCATGTAATTCTTTTATCATTTTTACTGAACATACATATGTGATGCCTACACGATGAGAGGCAATTTAAAGGTTGAATGAATTGCTGAGATATGGGTCTGCTAGCTATCAGCACATATGTTAAGTATAAAGAAAGCATTCACTTTTCACTCGTTAATGCCATAATTTTTCTGTTTGCATTTCACTTTGTTACAGGCTTCAAATTCCAGTTAAAAAGGTCGAACAAGGACTTATTTTTTGATGACAAAGATGTAAGCTTTTAAATCAGCATAGACTCCAGGAGAGAAGTAGAAAAAAAATTTCCATTTTTTATTTGATTTTAACAATTAAGTACTGTGAACATTAAAAAAACCCTATTAAAAAAACAGAATACCTATTGTATCTCTAGACAGTCAAAAGAAAGCTGCCTCAGGGAAAGAATTTATTAAACATCCCTCAGACCCATTTTGAACTCAGAATAACACAGCGTGCGTCCTGTCTCAAAAACATTGTGATTTGCCTTTCAGTCATATACTTCCTGCTGCTGGTGAAATCTAAGCTGTGTTTCATGAAAATGTTCAACTCAAGAATTATTACAATGCCATGGTTACAAGGCAAAATGTATGGTAGCCTCAGGGGAGCAACCAAATGAAACTTGGTTTTAGAAGAAAAATGACCCCTCTATTTGGAGTTTTACATGCATAACCTTTTGCGTTTACGTATATATGTATCTGTAAAGTTTAACTGAATATCTAATAATCATCATAATCATCATAATGCTGACCTGTTTTATCTGAAGCGAACTTTGTGTGGTCCCCCGACCATTTGTGAAATAATAATGTTATCTAGTGAAGCCTGTTTATATTTCCTTTATCATCTCTCAGCCATTCTGACAACTTTTCCAAAGATGTGTGAGAAATGCTTAGGGGCGCCAGTTTGTTGGCAAAGCACCGAGTAAGCAATTTGTAAAGGTTGAAAACCTATGAACTTCTGAATTGAATTCTGCACCTTTTAACTTCCCTTTCAAAACATACATTAAACATACTTAATGAAATTAAAACTTTATATTGATAACATTTTCAGTGCTTCCAACACAGAGAAATGGCATAGTTTAAATCACACAACTGTGAGTAGATCCCAGAGGTGAAAGTAAGCCGGTCCGGTCCGGTCCGGCATACCAGCAAGAGCCACTACGCCGTGCCGGACCACACCGGCTTCCGCAGCGGGAATCTCAGAGCCCTTTAAATCCCACCCACGGCTTGGCGGCCAGGCTGGGGCTGGGATTTAAAGGGCCCCGAGCTTTGCAGCGGCTGAGCCCTGGGCCCTGGGCCCTTTAATTTGCCCCTGAGCCCCAGGGGTCCCAGCCACCTCTGCAGCTGGGAGCCCCCGGATGATTTAAAGGCCCTGGGGCTCCCAGCCACAGCCGGTGCCCCAGGGCCTTTAAATCTCGACAGGCCCCACCTCTTTTGGTTGAGGCCACACCTCTTCCAGATGAGGCCACGCCCCCCCGGACTCTGGCAGTACCGGTAAATCCTGTAAGTTACTTTCACCCCTGGTAGATCTTCAACTGCTCAGTTTAATGAGGCAGCTGAGGGCTTTCATTTTACACTGCCTGGCATCTAACACGCTTTTTTATGCACTGCATGTCCCAGGAATGGATAACGGTGCTGCCGATGTTCTAGCACGATTTCAGGATGACAGATTTTAGGAACGTCGGCTGCCAGCAGGCATCCGCAGGTGATGCTTAGGAACCTTGGCCCATGACAGCTATGGGTCTAGTCAAAGACTTGGTTGCCCTGGGAACTCTGGAGGCCTACAAGGCCAGCTTACAGAATTTAGGGCATAGGAAGATCTTTGGCAGAAGTGATCCATACCGACATACCACATGGTGCGATACATGGTGATTTGTCCCACCATGGGTTTCATAGATTCCCAGACCAGAAGGGACCATTGTGATCATCTAGTCTGACCTCCTGGATAACACAGGCCAGAGAACTTCCCCAAAATAATTAATAAAGCAGATCTTTCAGAAAAAAACAACCCAGCTTGATTTAAAAATTGTCATTGATGGAGAATCCACCATGATTCTTGGCAAATTGCTCCAATGGTTAATTACTCTTACCATGACAAATGCATGCCTTATTTCCAGTCTGAATTTGTCTAGCTTCAGCTTCAGCTTCCAGCCACTGGATCTTGTTATATCTTTCTCTGCTAGATTGAAGAGCTCATTATTAAATATTTGTTCTCCATGCATATAGTTATAGACTCAAGACTTATAGTAATCAAGTCACTCCTTAACCTTTTCTCTTTGGTAAGCTACATAAATTGAGCTTCTTGAGTCTATCACTATAAGGCATGTTTTCTGAGCCTTTAATCATTCTCGTGGCTCTTCTCTGAACCCCCTCCAAAACATCAACATTCTTCTTGAATTGTGGGCAGCAGAACTGGACATAGTATTCCAGCAGGGGTTGCTCAGTGACAAACACCGAGGTAATGTAACTTTTCTACTCCTATTTGAGATTCCTCTGTTTATGCATCCCACGATCGCATGAGCTCTTTTGGCCACAGCATCACACCAAAAGCTTATGCTCAGTTGATTATTCAAACTGACTGTCAAATCTTTTTCAGACACTGCATCTCAGGATAGAGTCCCCCATCCTGTAAGTATGGCCTACGTCCTTGGCTCCTTCCACTATATAACCAACAACTAGTAGGCCTGTTCCACTGGTGTAGGTCAGTGGGTTTCCAGGTCCATATAGCACGGAAGCTCTTCAAGGGGGGTTCAGGAGGGGCAGGTACAGGAGGGACAAAAGATGACGACACATAACCCTGACAAGTATCAGAGGGGTAGCCGTGTTAGTCTGGATCTATAAAAGCAGCAGAGAGTCCTGTGGCACCTTATAGACTAACAGACGTATTGGAGCATGAGCTTTCGTGGATGAATACCCACTTCGTTGGATGCATGTATAGACTAACAGATGTATTGGAGCATGAGCTTTCGTGGGTGAATACCCACTTCGGTGGATGCATGTATAGACTAACAGATGTATTGGAGCATGAGCTTTCGTGGGTGAATACCCACTTCGTTGGATGCACATATAGACTAACAGACGTACTGGAGCATGAGCTTTTGTGGGTGAATACCCACTTTGTCAGATGCATGTTAGTGGAAATTTCCACCCACAAAAGCTCATGTTCCATCCTGACAAGCTTATCAATGGCACTACCACGGGTATTCAGCTGTGGCAGGGAGGACATTTTTATTAAGGGCAGCATTCATTGTTGCCTTCTTTCGCACTTTTAGAGTCAGTGGGCTGGGCCTTTGGCAGACACAGACGGGTCCCAGCAGGCACTGAATGTAACTGATGTATGGCTATTTACAGAAGCAGTGTCCCTGTACTCATAAAATGGACCAGAAGGGAAGCGGGACTTATGTGGTATTGAAGGAATGTGCATTTGAATGCCTGTGCCCCATTAAGGCAGTAAAAGCCATACTAGAAATCCAGAACCAGCTGTCAGGCCTGCTGTTCATACATGATGATGGCTCTGTAACTACAAAAAACGTTTGCTAAGACTGTAAAACTCCACAGTCAGGTCAGAAGCATGACCAAGTGTGAAATACTAGTTTACCACAAGAGGTGTCTTTTTGTTCCCAACAAAAGAAGTCCCATAGACATTAGACATTGTGGAACATCAGTGGACAGAAGACTTTGTTGCCTGCTTCCTCCCACATTCATTAAGTGGATACTGTGTGCACAATCCCTCATCTCATCACATCTTGAACACTAGGGGAAGGGAATACACATCCCTCTGAAGGAGAAATTGCTATCATTATGCTGCTTGGAATTTGGAGAGGGAAATATTTCTAAGCATAAGCAAGGGATCCCCAAACTGCTTAGCTTGGGTTAGCCCTACAGGACATATAGAGCTTTCGCATTACAACAACTTTATTACTTTAGAAACCTAAGACCTTAACTCATTTGTGCATGTTTACCTACTTTAATCCTGTAAATAACTGTCATATTTCTCTTTCCTAGTTAATAAAACTTTAGTTACAGGATTGTCTACAAGCATCTTTGGTGAGAGATCTAAGGTACAACTGATCTGGGGTAAGTGACTGGTCCTTTGGAACTCAGAGTAATCTGAATATTATTGTGGTTTCTAGTGTACGGGACCATCTATTACAAGATGGTGGCAAGACAGACCGCAGTGCCCAAGGGGACTGTCTGAGACTCCATGTTCAGGCTGTTATAGTGTTTGAGGAGTTCACACTTGATACTTGGTTGGTGAAATCTAATTATAGAATATACAACCAGTTTGGGGTTTGTGCCCTGGCTTGTAACAGTCTGCCCTGAGGTTGACACCCACATTTATGAGCCACTCCAAACAGCTTGACAGGAGGTACAGCATAGAAACGTCTGTTAGAATTGGCCAGAATGTTTCAGGGATGATAGTGTACATTTGTCAGATGGAGGCACGGCCATATGGCTGTGGAATGTGAGGGAACTGATGGGTAGAAATTGCAATACCAAGTGGTGTAGGTGTGTGGCAGGGTGCGAACAAGTTAGTCACTGGTGCGCCTTTGATTGGTTTCCAGTGAGGTTTAAAGGATAAAATTAACAATTCTCAGAGGTAAAAGACTTGGGATTTTGCTGATGGGCCTTGGGCTCATGGCATAGGTTGATACCCTGTGGCCCTTTCTGGATGTGGTCCCCAGCCTTCTGCGACCTCTGTCCTCCTTGTGGGTGAGAGGTTAGTAGGACTCCAGGCAAGCAGAATACTGGGGGCTAGGCTGAGAAAAGCCTAGCCAAGTTATGAGTTATGTAGTGGGAGCCCTGGAACCCCTGCACTGGAACAACTTAAACTCCTGGTATATGAGAGTTGGGTGTTTAAGTTAAAAGTTGTGGCCTGCCACTTAAAATCCATCCATATGTCTGTTCTCCTTTTGTCACTGTGTCCGAATCAACAAGCCAGGGAGCATTTTCCCATGGGCATCCATGTCATGGCTAATCAAGTGTGGCCTCTTGCATACGTTGAGGCTCTAATGTTACTTGAGCAAAGAGATCTAAGACTGGTTACAACTTGACCCATTGATCGCCACTGTAAAGACCATATAACAGCAAATTCTGAAACAAAATGTTTGACCATTAAGGGAAAAAAAATAAAAACAGTTAAAAATAAAAGGGATTTGGTGTTTGGTTTTTTTGGGAGATGAGGATTTATATAAATACATTTGTCTTTGATATATTTGATCTGCCACAACACTGAAAGAGGCTTTTCTTTGACTATGGCCATGATCAAGCAAAACACCAAAACTTGTACAACACATTAATAGCCCCATTTAAGTCAATAGGACTATACGAGTCTTAAAGTTCCCCACTTTTAAAATAAAGCATCACTTGTGCACTTCTTTTAACTTGGAATATGTGGGAAAATGTTCCTGTGCCTTTTAGAAGAATACCACATCTAGAAAATAAATTTGAGATAAATCTTAAGATGAAAATACTAAGTAAGTAATGGATTGGACATATAGAACCGGATCCAATGCGAATTGAAGTTAATGAAAAGCCTGCTATTGACTTCAGTGTACAAATGCACATTGGAGGAAGCCCATATACAACAGATCTGAATCCACGTCTTTCATTAAGTACCATGTTACACATCATTTTGTTGTGTATTTCTGAAGGATGTTCCAAAGACTTCCAGCAAAAAATTTACAAAGCATACTATTTCCATGGACAGAAGAAACAGAAACATGCAGAGCACTATAAATTTAAAATTCAGTCTCTCAATTTCATTACAATCAAACTCTGAGGACACTAACTCAACCTACTTCAATGAAGTCTGAATGCTGAGAAGCAGCAAATACACAAATTGCAAAGTAGTGTGTCTGACTGCTAAAACAATAGATGTTTTGCAAATATTTGCAAAGTACTGGAAATAACAAAGAACCTTTGTAAAGCATCTACCTAGAAGTTTAGGAACTGGATGCTAATGTTTGATAGTCTCAGAAACTAAAATGATCTTTTACAGCTTATTTGCATGAAAAAGAGCTTCTTTTTGCAAATGACAAAAATTTATAAGCACTTTTCCCAAGTATCATAGAAATAATCAAATGGAATGTATTCATAATACATTCAGTAAGGGCTTACACTTGTTCATTTAGCTACAGGAAGATTTCAGTGCTGTTTTGCCATACCATTGAGCCAAGCAAGAGAAGCTTTGTTAAAAAAAAAAAAAAAAAGCCTCAATATTCTTTCTGTAAGATTCTCTCAGACACTTCCCTGTGCTCATACCAAAGCTAAACTTATTCTTCTCCCTCCATATCTCAAATTGCTTATGCTCTTCCCCAGAACAATTGTACGCTGCAGTTACCACATCTTTTTCTCACCCCTTTGCCTCTGTTTGACAAATTTTTCCTTATTATCCTTTATTCTCTAGCTGTCCAATTTAAAGGCTTGAAATGACTAATGTAATGGAACCGGGCAAAACATAAGCTAAGACAAAATACAGTGAAGTTGTTTTAAACCTCAACTGACAGCTTTAGGGCTCTCGGTACAGAAAGTATTCAGAATGTAAAGCTCTTCTTCTTGTTACAATCCCCAGATCATTAGGGATAAGAGCCATGGATTCCACCAGGAATAAACAGCTTAAAAAGCACATAGACAGCCCCAGAAATGCATTTCAGTTTTTCCACACAAAAAATTATTCCCTCTTTTCCAACATAGCTGTACCAGTCAGTCAGTCAGTCAGAGCATAGAGACTTGAACAAGTCAAGATGTCTTTTGAGAAGACAGTTCAAAAATGGATTTTGGTCAGGGAGATGTGACAGCTCCCATTGGACTGTAGATCTCTCCCAATGGCAGTCTGAAAGAGGAACTCTCACCATTCAGTCAAACCTCCCTCTCCACAACAGTAATATGTGGGATGATAGGTCACTAACAATCAACTCAAGTATTGGTGGACAGCCGTGTTAGTCTGTATCCACAAAAACAACAAGGAGTCCAGTGGCACCTTAAAGAATAACAGATTTATTTGGGCATAAGCTTTCGTGGGTAAAAAACCTCACTTCTTCAGATGCATGGAGTGAAAGTTACAGATACAGGCATTATATAAGGACATATGAAGAGAAGGGAGTTACCTCACAAGTGGAGAACGAGTGCTAACAGGGCCAAATCGATCAGGGCAGATGTAGTCCACTCCCAATAATTGAGGTGTCAATTCCAGGAGAGACAAAGCTGCTTTTGTAATGAGCCAGCCACTCCCAGTCCCTATTCAAGCCCAAATTAATGGTGGTAAATTTGCAAATGAATTTTAGTTCTGCTGTTTCTCTTTGAAGTCTATTGCTGAAGTTTTTTTGTTCAAGAATAGTTCCTTTTAAATCTGTTATAGAATGTCCAGGGAGATTGAAGTGCTTCACCTACTGGCTTTTGTATGTTACCATTCGTGATGTCCCATTTGTGTCCATTTATTCTTTTACATAGAGACTGTCTGGTTTGGCTAATGTACATGGCAGAGGGGCATTGCTGGCACATGATGGCATATATAACATTAGTAGACATGAAGGTGAATGAGCCCTTGATGATGTGGCTGATGTGGCTGGGTCCTCTGATGGTGTCGCTAGAGTAGATATGGGAACAAAGTAGGCAATGAGGTTTGCTACAGGGATTGGTTCCTGGGTTGCTGTTTCTGTGGTGTGATGTGTAGTTGCTGGTGAGTATTTGCTTCAGATTGGGGGGTTGTCTGTAAGTGAGGACTGGCCTGCCTCCTCAGGTCTTTGAAAGTGAGGGATCATTTTCCAGGATAGGTTGTAGATCGTTGATAGGTTTTAACTGGGGGCTGTATGTGAATAATCAACTCAAGAGACCCCATGTGTCTCATGTGCTAGGAGGAGATGGGAAGAAGTCCATACCTAGTATATTTTTTATATTTCAGAAACCTCCTTTCTAGAAATGAGACCACAGCCCCACTCCACTCATGGAGCCACTAATGGGGTTTCTGCTGCACCCAGGATGGTCTTAGACTGGGGAAAAGGATGGGTTAGGAATGGAGAGCACTTCAGCTACTACCACATTCATAGCCGGAACATTTCCTTGTATCCAGATTAGTCAGCCCAGTGCATAGTATTTCGGGACTTGTATATCCCAGAAAGCCACCTAGCTGTTAAGTGCTAAAGTAATCAAAAGGAATGAAGCATTTACAGAATGTCAAAAAGGACCTGTTCCTCAGTACTGAAAGAAGAGAAGGAAAAGAATGAACAAAATAGAAGGATCAGGCTGCAGATTAGACCAAACATAGTATGTCTCTCGAGAGCACCATTTCTTACATGATTCTCTAATAGTTCTCCTGGGAAAAGTCTCACCAGTGTTCAAGGAAAATCCTTTTGTACAGCAACTATGATTAAAAACAAAAGTTGGTAACAGAACTGTT
The DNA here is from genome assembly GCF_003597395.2 of Chelonoidis abingdonii. Classification (NCBI taxonomy): domain Eukaryota; kingdom Metazoa; phylum Chordata; order Testudines; family Testudinidae; genus Chelonoidis; species Chelonoidis abingdonii. Next base: position 27,965,890 of record NC_133773.1, read on the forward strand.
CCAGATGGTGCTTAAGAAATTATTACAAATAAAAAAGTATCTAAGGTGATGAGTGAAAGAACCTGCAGAGAGAGAATATGTCTAAATTACTAAAGTAGACAACACCAGTTCATATTATATTACAGCTATAACACTACAATATTTCTACATTCTGTAGCTATATTATACATAGATGATAGCTGAATGCATATTTACAGTGCATCTGTACTTCAAAAAGTCTATAATATATTTGAAAATTTTACAGCTATACAATGTGCACAGGAGGTACTTGTAATGTAATTCCCCACTCTACACATATATTAAGGATTGTGGAAGTTAAAAGATGAAAACAAACTAATGATAACAATTGTAACATATCAAAAACTGAAACAATGAACCAACTTTGATTTTCATATGTATAATAGATAACTTCCATCTCATAAATGGTGCCGCTGATTTATATATGAAGTTGGATAACATTTATATATGCAGACCAGTGACATATGTGACTAAAGCTCTAAGCAGATCTGGGTGGGTCTCAGGCAGAACAAACAAAATGTCAGACAGAGCTCCTCACTTTGGGTATGGCTACACTTGCAGCTGTACAGCGTTGGGAGTTAAACCTGTCTTTGTACAGCTGAATAGGGAAAGCGCTGCAGTCTGTCCACACTGACAGCTGCCAGTGCACTGTTGTGGCCACATTTGCAGCATCTGCAGCGGCATTGGGAGCGGTGCATTATGGGCAGCAATCCCAGTGTTCAAGTGGCTGCAAAGTGCTTTTCAAAAGAGGGGAGTGCGGTGGAGTGTGACAGGAAGCGTGGGGGAGAGATTGAGTGGATTTTTGGAGTCAACATTCTGTAGCAGCTGCCTTGCAAGTTCCAATCCCCTCCCCTACCCCTCTCACTCACTGAAAGCACACAACAGCTGTTTGTTTTTTCCCTCACAGACCAGATAAACAGACTCCCCAAAAAGGACTCCCTCCTCCCTCCCGCGCGCCGTGCCATTTGTCTCCTCAAGCCCCCTCCCTTCCCCTCTCTTCAAGCAAACACTAGCTGTGGGCATTCTAAAGGGAGCCCCGCTGCCTCTGTCCATTCACAGCAAACAGTGCCTGTGTTTGTTTTTTTGATAAGCAGCTTCAGGAGCCCAGAGTTCACAACAAAACAAAGAGAGGCATCACAACAAAACAAAGAGAGTTATCTTTACTTAAAAGGATTATGGGAAGCTTCCAGAGGTCAGTTACAGCATACTAAGATTATTCCCTGTTTACACTGGCACCCAGCGCTGCAGTAGCAGTGCTATTCTCTTTATTCCTCTTGTCGAGGTGGGGTACTAGGAGCGCGGTAGCCAGGGAGATACAGCGCTATACGTGCCTTGTCAGTGTGGACGGGGAGTGAGTTACAGCGCTATAAAGCCACCACCAGCTTGTGTAGTCAAGTGTAGCCAAGGCCTCTGAGTGATACATAAGCAGCTGTGGAAAGACTGCTGAGCAAATGGGATGAGAGCTGTTCCCAGAGTGGAAATTCTGTCACTGGTGCTTTGAACAAGACAACTCCCTTGCTACTCAAGATTCAATTGTAAAACAAGGTATCATCACTCCAGATGACTGGAGAAAGATATAAGACAGAAACAAATATACCAACATTTTATAAGATTAATAAGAAACGGAATTGGGACTAAGTGACATGCTGTGGTGGAAAGGTGGTGGTGTAACTAACACCTGTGAGTGATACATAAGCAGCTGTGGAAAGAGTGCTGAGCAAATAGGATGAGAGCTGTCCCCAGAGTGGAAATGATGCGGTGGAAAGGTGGTGGTGTAGCCAACGCCTCTAAGTGATACATAAGCAGCTGTGGAAAGAGTGCTGAGCAAATGGGATGAGAGCTGTCCCCAGAGTGGAAATGGTGTGGTGGAAAGGTGGTGGTGTAGCCAACGCCTCTGAGTGATACATAAGCAGCTATGGAAAGAGTGCTGAGCAAATGGGATGAGAGCTGTCCCCAGAGTGGAAATTCTGTCACTGGTGCTTTGAACAAGACAACTCCCTTGCTACTCAAGATTCAACTGTGAAACAAGGGCCAGGTCTACACGAAGCGCGAAAATCGATTTTAGATACGCAATTTCAGCTACGAGAATAGCGTAGCTGAAATCGATTATCTAAAATCGATGTACTCACCCGTCTTCACCGCGCGGGATCGATGTGCGCGGCTCGCTATGTCGATTCTGGAACTCCGTTGGTTTTGGTGGAGTTCCGGAATCGATGTAAGCGCGCTCAGGGATCGATATATCGCGTCTAGATGAGACGCGATATATCGATCCCCGAGCAATCGATTGTAACGCGCCGATACGGCGCGTCGTATAGACGTGGCCAAGGTATCATCACTCCAGATGACAGGAGAAAGATATAAGACAGAAACAAATATACCAACATTTTATAAGATTAATAAGAAAAGGAATTGGGACCAAGTGACATGGTGTGCTGGAAATATAGCATTATTTCCATTTTATTGGTCTAACAGAAGTGTTCACTGCTTACACCTTCCTGAGTTACAGTGTAGTTTGTAAGTATCATACTCCTCAAGAAGTCACCAGATGTTGGATAGCATGTGCTAACAAAGAACAATTGTACCAAGACAGATATTCCCCTTTCCTAGAGTGACATGCAACAAGAGTGACTTGCTACAAGAAGAAATTCAAGCTAGTGACCAGGGTGTGTATTTCACTAAGGCTCATTAGCAGGCACCTGCACCTAAACTGTGGCATGTTCAAAGAGAAATCTATATAATAATGATCTACCATTCATTTCCTTAAGAATTAAAAGGGTTGAGGGGAAAAAATCATTACAAAGTTTATTTTCAATGTATTTTTAATCAAATGGATATTTCTCAAAAACCCAGAGGTACTGTAAAATTTGTGCTAATATTTAAGAACCATTAAGTATGATTGCTACAGTAGCTTTAGTAAAGATATTACAGGTTCCTCACAGTATGTTTATTTTTAACACCCATTTTTGCTTTTTTGTAATATTGTTTGATAATTCAGCATCTAACCAGTGCAAAGTTTTAAGAATTAAAATTGACATTACATTTTCCAGGAGAAAAATAAAGGAATAAATTTCTGGCAATCAGTGTAGTTCATTTACATGAATTATAAGTGGTTTAAAATAATTTGCTGTGTGAGTAATTCTAACCTTGCAAGAAAATCTTTAAGACAGTTCAAATGCAAATTTACATAAATGCAATAAATGTTTCAAATCTTGTATTTATGTTTTCCTTGAGCAAAATATCTTTTTTCCAGCAAATTTTGGTCAGCTTTAATTGTAACGAGCAATGAAGCGCTGTTTCTATTACATGAGACATTAGAGTTTTGACACCATGGTCTAGATAAAAATATCCATGGGCACAGAGGAGTTGCAAATTGAGGTTGATTTACCCAAGGAAATGTAACTTTGAGCCCTGACTGGTTTTTAAAGGAATTCCGCTGGTGGAAGCTGACTGAAAAGGAAAGACACTGAATCAGCACCTCACCTAGCTGGCCACATCCTCTCCAACTCTTGGGGAGATGCCGTCCCACTTCAGTGGTTGCATATGCTGACACAGAGTTCATCATTCTCAATCCCCATTTCTACTCTCTTGTTGAGGCAGAGGCTGAGATGGTGCCGCTTTTGTGGCAGAAGTTCAGAGCAGAACCTAGTGGGTAGACAGCTAAAGACCAAAGAGTTTGAACACTCTCCTTAGGGTTGATGAAACATTTCCCCCCTCCTTTGCTTCCCCATCTAAGACAGACAAGGGGATGCGGACCTTAAGCTTTTAGGTGGGAAGTCCTGAATTCCTTGGATTACTTTATGAGATGAGAGAGATGCTGATGCTGTTCAGACTACTGAATACCTTTCCAGAGGCAAATAAGAGAAAAAAAGATGGAGATTTTAACCTCCAGGATAGGGAACTAGCTCTTTCTCCTAATTCCGCTCTACCAGCAAAAGCTGTTGCAGACTTCACTTAGCAGCTGCTCCTTTTCACAGTAGCTGCCAACCCCCACTTCTGTTTCTCCCCTATTCTGAGGCAAAGGTGAAGGCTGTGGAAGGGAATATATAGATATTGTTGTATATGGGGAGGGTTCCTTCCAGTCTAAATTCTTTTCTGCTTTCTATGTGGATTTTGATTGATAAGAACCATATTTTAAAGTTAACTGTTGCATCTGAGTGACTTACTGTTACTCTGACATCTGAAACAATGTCATATTGAATGGAAGGAACATTGCAATCTCGCCTGAAGATTCCTTTAAATTTTTTACATTGAGCAGTGGTCTGTAGAAATCCCTTTCCTTTCCCCTCCTTTCTTATTTCTTCTTCCTTTAATTTTCCTCTTCTCAGCCTTATACCTCTTCCTATTTTCTTGTGACTCAATCTCATTATTCAATTTAACTATCCTCCTTTCTCATTCCTGTGCCTCTTTCTATTTCTCTTTTACTTCAACTATTTTATCTTTTTTTCCTCTCCTCACTCTGTCAGATAGATAAACTATATGTGAATATAAAGAGTGAGAATCCTGGCCCCACTGAAGATCTAACGTTTGGTTTTAAACTTCTGACTCTTTTTATCATTTCTGTATGAATACATTATATCATGGATTCTTGGACATACAAGCCCATACAGTTCAACTACACATACTATTCTGGAAGGAGAAAATGGCCTAATAGCCATACACATTATGCAAAGTTGGGGAAGATGAGACACATGATCTCAAACAAATTAATTTTTAGGAGGTAATATAAATAGATGACTTGCTGCCTCAGTTATAAAGAAATGGGAAGATAACAGCATATTTAAAAAAAAATCTTTGTTTTCCTCAAATGCCTGGTTTGTACTTTTTATTTTATTTTGTAATTTCAAATTTTGTTTAAGTTCAATAATTTGTCCATAAATTTGCTTTAAGACTATCTGAATAAGATGTGAAGACTCAATTGATGGATAATCACTGTAGAGATGACGCAGTGAAAGAATGGATTTTTGAGAAGGATAAGTTAGGGCTGGGGTAGTGATTTGAAGGCAAAAGTGTTTGTGATTCTGCTCCCCAAACAGTGCCCAAAAGGACATTGGCACTAGGCATGGGAAAGTTAAATAACCTGAGAGACGCTAGGTTTTGTTACAGCCTGCCTTTTTCCTCATCTCCCCATCTTTGTTTTTCTATCCTGCTGTCCTCCCACTATATTTTCTTCTCCTTTCTTTCCTCACCTTGTTGACCCTCAGTGATTTAGCATTCTAGTCATATAGTAAATTTTTTTAAGCATAAACAACACAGATGTTAGAGTTTTGTGCCATATTCTTTTTCATTTATACCAGTGTAAATCCAGAACAACTACTGTCAGTGGAGTTACTCTGGATTTATGCTGGTAGAATAGAGTAGGATTGAGACCCTTTGTCCTGCAATGTTACCAACTGAATTATTTTCATTACTCTGTCACTTTGTTACCTTTGCTATCAGTAATCTTCTAACAAGGCTAACATCAAGCATGTTGTCCTTATAGATTTTCCCTTATTCAAATAGCTGTAACTCATCTACTAAAAATAAGGTGGATAACAGAACAAGGCTTTGTGAAGCCATATATCAGGAGGAAAGTTTTATAGCTTTAGCATTGCTTACAAATCAATTCCTTGGAAATGGGTTACCATTAGTAGCTTTTAAGACTGCCAGGAGCTATGTCATTCACTGCTGTTTTGACACATTAATGCATTAATGGTATGTGGAGGCTGACATAACTTCTCTGAAGCACTATTACAGTAATTATTAGGAGTCTTCAACAAGATATGCAAAGTTAAGAAAGGTGACAAAAGACTATGTAAATACTCAGACATCACTTAATCACCCATTCAACATTGACAGTGCATAAGTAAGAAACTACAAAAACACTGAGATATGGACTGTCTGCTAAGAATCCCCTTAGAAAACACAAGCAGGAACAAAGAGACAGTCATCTGAAAACAATGACTGGTACTCTCAAGTAGTTATTTTTGCTTCAGTAAAAGAGGGTTATAAGTCATAATAAGGTAAAGAATGTCAGGTATTATGTTCTGTTTAGTGTTTTTGAAGAAAAAATATTCCATTTCTGATTAGTTATTAATAAAATGAATATTAATTCAGGAGGCAATTTAAGACACATCAGATGGTATCAATCTTGAGTCTGTGTCTAGAACCATTAAATTTGGGATTAAATGGATATTTCAATTCCCTCTTAATATACCAAAATTATCTATTATGGTAAATTAATAAGAATGGAAAAAGTAGTTAGGCAACTAAATCTCAGCAATCTCTAGTCAGTTTATTTTCCTCTAACTAAATTTAACCTGGATTATTTTTTAAGGTTAATATTCATATGGAGTTGATACTCTATCCCTCTCTTCTCCTTCCAACAGGTCCAACAAAGATCAGTCTCATGCCATGCTAAAGGCTCGGTAAATCAATTCTATGAACTGAGTCCCTCAGTATGATATTTTGCATATTCCCCACTACTCAGCAGCACTTCTTTTCCTTCAAGCCTCCAAACTGGGGCTCAATCCTGGAAGGGGCCAAGTATCCTCAGTATCAGGCCCTTGATTCATATGCCTTTAACAATCTCATTGCTATCTACTCTAGAAACTGCTATGCTCCATTTCTTTGCAACTGCAATGCTGTGTTTCCTCTGGCCACACACTAAATTCTGGAGAACTTCTGAGTTGGGACTACCCATACACACACATATCTCAGGATTCCAACGACCTCACAACACATTTGAACTTTGCAACATGGGTAAAGTTCATGGGTAAATCATGGGTAAATAATGTAACTCACTCTTAAGTGTGTTTTCAGACTGTTTGTGTAGTATCTTCTTTCACTCTTGATATACACACAAAAGTTACACTATAACTGTGGTAGTTTATTTATTATTTTGATTAATTTTAAACATATAATTTAAAATGTTTGTGGGTAGTATAAAGGCCAAATTTTCTGCTTGACTTCAATGGAGCATGCTAATCACGATTTTTTTTATTATGTCGAAAGGTAAATTGCCAGGACCTAAGTTTAAGGTTCTGTGTTGGCCCTACAATATTTCTTGCCATCCTGAACTCCAAAATCAGACCGAAGAACTGCATCCCTTAAACTTCCTTAAGTGTCTATATGATCATCATTTTTAGCTGGGGAAATATAGGTAACCAATATGCAAAGTTATTTTTAACTGTTTTTAACAATAGATGAACTATTTAAATCAATACATTCTTACAGCCAAATCCTAAAGTTCAGTGATAATTAGCAAGAATAAAAACTGAACCAGAACCTCAAGATTTGGCCTTAATGATTTTGAAATCATAAACATTTTTTATATTCATAGACAGATCAATATTTAAAGCTTTTTCAGTTTACCTTTAATAGTATATGAAAAAAGTAATTTAACAAGATGAACAATATTTTAACTGATCTAAACATATTTTAAGTCTATCAGTTTTCAATCATAATGACTTTCTGGAATCAGTTTTTTCATATAAATTAAATTTTTGCAGCAGCCTATTTTCAGTAAAATAGCACAGTTAACATTTTATTTAGAAACATTTCAAAACAGGCCCCAGAAAATCTTTTTTAAGACTACAAAATGCCTTGGTATGATTTATGCTATGAAAGGTAGTAATGTATCTTTGAAACATACTAGAACTGTATTTCTCTTGTTTTATTAAGAGAGTCCAGCTTGCACTTTGGCAGCTTGATATATGTTTCTTTACGTCTCATGTTCTTCACTTTTGCCATAAGGACAGAACAAACTTGATACTAATATTCTACTGGCAAGATTAGCTACAAAGCAGGTCAGAGCCTTTGCACATCTTGATAGAAAAGAAAAGCAAACAAGAAAGAAAAGGTTGCTCTAATAAGTATAAGTACAGTATTGTTAGATATAAAAGCCTTTATTTTTCACTTTTTTAATCATCTGTGGTCTAAGCTTTCTTTCCTTATGTATTTAAATCTCCTACAAACTTTAGGTTAAAATGTGAACTTCTCGTCTCATTGACAGGGGTCCAGCCTACAGTAGAGCGAGTCTCCTGAGAACCCAATGAGCACAGCTGGTCCCAAGAGTAAAAGTAATATTAAATTCTTACCAGCATGGTGGCCTGGAGCCAGGCTCTGGAAGGGTCAGGCCTCGGGCAGAAGGGGCAGGACTGGGGGCCATACTGCCTGGCCCGTGCCGCCCATGGCTCCAGGGCTGATTTAAAAGGGCTCGGGGCTCCAGCCACAGCAGCGGCAGCCAGGAGCCCTGGGCCCTTTTAAATTGCCAGACCTAGGGCAGCTGCTCCCTTTGCTCCCCACCACCACCCTGTCAGCAATCCCGGTGGTGGTGGGGGAAGAAGGGGCAATGATGCTAAAGCACAGCCACATCATTGCCTAACATCATTGCCTCTTTTGCCTACCCCGTCGGTGGCCCTGCAAGCAAGGTCTAGTTTGGCAGGGCTGCCAACGGGGAAGGCGCAGCGACGTTAAAGCACTGCCACGGCAGTGCTTTAAGGAGGGTCCTTTGCCCCGGCAGCGCTTTAACGTCGGCTATGTACGGGCCAGTACCGGCTTCTTACCAGTACGCTGTACCATCCCACTTTCACCCCTGGCTGGCCCTGATAAAAGCAGTGTGATTGACTGTGCCACCTGATTGGCTGAAGAAGTCAGCAAGTTCATACTTAACTGAAATTAACGTTGAGACATATTTTAAAATCGCTTCCTCTTCACACTGGAATTCTCTGTGTAGTACAGCATTAAAAGCTGTATAACCAACCTCTCCATTACTACAGTGCATCATAATTCTTTGTAGCACACAGAATGTATGTCAAGTTCTAAGCAGTTCACTCCATGAAGACTATGACACATGAACTGCACACCGATAAACATGCTCTTTAATTTGTAAATTATATATTCTGACATCATAGAACATCAACCTTTGACATACAAAACATATCTATCATCAGGAGCTAATTTAAAACTGAAGTCATGGAAATAAAAATAGTGTTTATATATTGCCTTGAGGTAGTTGCTTTTCAGCTTCTGGGGATGGGTTGTTTCACAGAGAAGTATAAGTCTCACAACAGTGCAGACGATCAAGACAATCTAGAACAACAAATGAAATAATTGCCAAGAAAAAAAATCTCAGCAGAACGTGATTGTAAATTGGGGAGCTTCTTTGGATAAATTAGGAAATAAAATATAAAATAAATATAGAAAAACTGAAATAGCATGGGTCTCAATTCTCTCTTTGGAAGGCTTCTGTGCAGAAATACGATAATTGTTATGTATAATTGTTCTTTTTCATAATGTTAAATGTATTCTTCTTAAGTATGCTACTATCTATATCTATTTCTCTCTATATAAAATTACAGATTGAACAGAATGGAGAAAAAGTTTATCCAGTGTAAGTTCATTGATATGAGCAATCAACAGTGAGGAGAGTTTGCAGTTATTGTAGTTCTTACAATTGGCATGAAGTTGCTCTCATTGAAGTCTATAACAAAACTTCATTATAGCTAAATAGTCTAGACCTAGGACCAGATCTTGGCTCCTGCTCTGGCTAATTTGCACCGCTGACAGCACAGAATAGCTGTAAAGACCACAGATCCTGTCCCCTGAGGTATTATCCCACCAAAGCTGGATTTCCACCATAGGGAAACCTCCAGGTGGAACAGAACCACTGCAGTGGCTCCTGTGCTACTCCCTGTTACCCATTCTTGGAACCAGCCAAGAAATAACCACAAACAAAGGTGAACTAGAGCAGGACTGAGGGTGGATTTATTGCTTCCTTTATTTGCGTAATTATACTCACATACGATATATTCATGCTGGCAAGCTGCAGGTGTGAATGTTGGCTTCCATTTTGCAGGTGGCTGAGGCTGGCCAGGTGACAGCTGCCCAGAGATCAACCCAGGATGACGAGAATCCCCAGAGTCTCTTCGGATATGCAGGAGGGCTCTACTGCTTCCAGTCTGGTCCCAAGTTTAGTGTACTGTTACATTTCCTTGTTGGTAACCTTGACCTGGCTGCCTGTCTCAAGATTTATACCTTCACCAAGATAATACCATGGTTCCATAAAAGACAATATTTGCTTCTTTGCTTTGCCATTGGCTCTTACTCACACTAGCTCACTCATTCCTTAACATTAATTGATTACATGTTCATAAGCATGAATACAGTTGGTGATATAGAGCAATACAGCTTTAAGCAAGCATCTAACATCATCAGGAACTTTCCACTGCTGCTTGTGGTTTTGTAACCAGCATAACAGGAAACTATGCAAAGTGCACTAGAAAGAGCAAATGGGTGTAGGGGGGGCATCTGGGTACACTCCCCTCCAGGTCCCATGGAGAGTGGGTATAGCTGAGACAAATGGGATGTGGCTGGGGTGTTCCTAGGTATTAGTAATGCCTTTCTGCTGCAATGAGCCCTTTGCACCAAAGGCAGATAAGAATAAATTAGAGCAGTTCCAAGGCTCTAAATTACACCGAGTGTCACATACATCAGGATCAGGGTGCACACAGGTTGTTTTGCCCCTTTCCCTCTGAGTTTTGTGCTAAATATTGCTCAGATGATAGTACTGTGGAGCTGAAGATGTCCCCAGTGATTGCATAATGTTGCACGAAGGTGTGGACTGTTGCTCATGTCACCACTCTGCAGATCTCTGAGAAGCGTCCTTAAAGAAGGCGACAGATGAAGAGATTGATCTTGTGGAATGAGTCCTTTGTGGGGACATAATATTTTTTGTCTGCCCCCTTGCATGTGGAGGCTACTGATGTCAGGGTTTGCCATACTGTCTCAGCTGGGTCTAGGAGAGCCTCACTGATTGGGAGGACGATTTTCAATGAGGAGGAAGAGTGAAGGATGTCGACGCGCTGGTGGTGCGTGTCTTTGATCTCCTCCAGTGGTATGTCTGCCACTCTTTGCACCAGCTCATGAAACAAATGGAAGTCATTTGCCATGAAAGGTGGTGAAGGCTTCATCCAGGGAAGAGGAGGATATGGCCTTAGGTGTTACCTCTTCCTCCATGTCCCCTTCTTGCTTCTCCATTTCTTGAGGCTCTGAGGCCCTCAATGCTGTAGCCAAGGGAGCATGCCTGCAGCATTGTTGGGTGATGCTTGGCACCCTTGAGGCAGACTGTCGGTGCGCCACCTAGGGGGGTCTCACTATGGCCACTGTGTTGGCATAGGTCCTGGTGGAGGTGCCCAGGGGTGGCTTACCAAGATGGTGGTGATGCCATTTGCTGATATATTCCCAGATATTGTTGATGGTGGGTCCCATATGGGCCTTGAGAGGAGTACTGCAAAATTCCCTCCAGCTCACTGTCCGACCCCTCACTTAACAGTGGAGTGGCACAGCATGATTGTGGGGAGAAATCCCGTGCCTAGCAATGGCTCAGTGCCATGAGCTCAGTACTGAGGGGCAGAGAGTCACCAGCTGATGGAATTCTGCTGGTACCGAGTGCCCCAGCATCCGTAGCAGTGCTGAGGGAGATGGAGACCTCATCCGCACCAGTCTCTCAGGTGCCAGGTGGGCTAATATCGCTTGAAGTACTGATGATGACTTGTGTACCAAGAGTATCTTAGGCTGTTTGCCTAAGATACTCCCTATAGATTCAGTGACCATGCCCAAAGGGTCCATGGACCTGTCAACAGTACCAGAGGTTGACATTTGCCGTGAGTGCCGGATGATTTCCGTTCTGGTGGTGCCAAGGATACTGAGCAAGATGGTGATTGCTTTCAGCTATCTTTGAGCTCGCTGAGGAGACTCCCCACTTTCTTTTCCAACTTATGAGAGGAGTCCCCAGACCATTTTTCTACTTACTATCCTTCAAACTCAAAGTTTGAAGGGAAGACTCACCCATCAGAGGGCTGGGGTTGGAGAACTACTTTCATAAAGATGATTTTTTGGCAAAGCTCTCTGCCCCTGCGGAATCTCAGTCAGAGCTTCTGCCAAAGGCAGCACTTCGGTTGGATGTGGCCCTCACCGAGACAGCGGATACACTGAGAGTGCTTATCCGCAACCAGGCTCTTCTTACTGCAATTGTGGCACTTCTTGAACACCCAGCGAACCAGGCATACCCTTGTCCAGGGGATCCCCACACCAAAGTTCAACGTGAGAACAACATCATTTCTTCGTCTTTCTTCTTCTTCCTCTCTTTTTTTTTTTTTTTTAAGACACAGCCAAATAAAAAGTCAGAAGAAGAAAAGAAACAAAAAGACTTCTAAAAAAGCTAAAATTTAACAAATGTGAGAGAGTTAACGATCTACTAATGGACAGCTAACGACTCCATCTCTAGCCAGGGGTGGTTGAGAAGGAACTGCGCGCACTGGCTAGCCTTATGGCACAGCACAAGAAGAGACAGTGCATGTGCGGGCCCAACAGACACTGCTACCGAAGTTCTCCGATCAGCAGTACAGAGACGCACACAAGCCTGCAGTGGAGCACCCATAGGGACACTACTCAAAGAAGAAATAATATTTAAGTGAAGATAGTATTCTAATAAAAATTTCTGTTTCATGTAGCACTGTTCTATTCTTTGAAAACAAAAGTTGCTTCTTCAGAAGTATTGGTCCAGGGTTTTATACATATTGCTGCATAAAAGGAAATGACCCTAACATGAATGTTTTAGCAATCTTGTGACCAATGCTGTAATACTCAGACTTAAAAATAAAATTCTCTTCAAAAATGTCATGTCAATGGTAGAAAAAAATGGCTACAAAAGCGAGAGGGGAATTCAATTCCATGCGACTTCTGCGTGCATAACGAAAATTACAGCAGTAGTGGGTACATTTTTTTTTTTTATGTAAAAACAAGAGATGGACCTTAAACACATGCAGGGGACAGCAGAAAATGTGCCTCAAAATGATTTTTTAAAAGCAGCTGAACAAAACCATGGCAAGTCAAAATGTTTTCAAAAGAGTCATTCTACTTAGATCAACATGAAACATCTGTAAGGTTTCAGATATCAAAGCCCTCACTCAACTTCAAACAAATCAGATCTCTTTGAAAGCACCTGGGGGGGCCTGAAGATACAACACAAACACAAACCAATGTGTTGATGTACTGTTTCTCTTCATAAAAAGTATGATATTTAGGTCATATTAAACACACACACTTACAAAACCCCAGAGTGTGATGCCAGCACTAGTACATCATGCATACCTTCAAATGAATAATTACTGAAAGGAGCTAAGAACTGTTCCTCTGGCCGCACTATGCCAAAACAGGCTCTGCTTGCTGAAGGGAGAAGTGTATCACAGGGCATTGCCTATTCCTGATGTGTGTGCAACCCCCATTTCCCTTACCTGGCACCTCTACCTCCTACCCTTCAAAAGTTGATCATTTAAGCTTAACCCTGCATTACCTGATTTCTTAGTGTTGGTTTCTCAAACTTAACATAGCACTAGCTCTTTGCATGGAATTATTTTGATTTAAAAACAACACCCCCCCAAAGCTCTGAAAGCTCAGATTATTTTTTAATCTCCATTGGCTCCCACAGCCCAGCTCTTATGTTCTTTGCAGTAAACCACAACAGGCTTTCGAGGGAACTTACAAGTTTCACCGACTTTGCCATTTTATACTTTTAAAAAAGGATCATTACCGAACTATGGTCCTTATCTATGATATTCCTATAGTTAGAATGAACAAATAGTGCATGTAGTCAACACCTAATTTTCACCAGCATCCATTGCAGGCCCACTGATTTTGGCCTATTCAGTTCAAAGCCTCCTGAATTGGGCCCAACTTAACGGAGGCCATCATATCTCAGGGGCATTGTCAGTACACAGGTATTTTAAATTTCGAGGCATTTTGAGCAAAGTTTGTTTTCTTCCATTTCACCACACTACTTTCTGTTTATTAACTAATCACAGTCTTTTCCTCCACTACCATGCCCATTTGGTATATCAGGCTATGACAAAAGATATTTTTACTCAGTGGTGCTGGAACAATTTGTATAGTAAGGGTACTGGGAGCCGTTGAACCAAACGATCAACCATATATATGATGGAAACCACTTCAAGCCAGGGGGTGCGGTAGCACCACTAGGTGCAAAACCTATGCTTTTATTTTAAAAAGAGAAAATGTCCTAAAGGAGGACACATATGAAATAGCTCCCAAATGACGGTATGTTTGTGCGGGGACCACTTTGTGAGCGAAATAATAGATCCACATTTATGTCCTTCTACAGGAAAAAAAAAAAAGAATATATTTAGAGCACACATCTAAATGTATTTGTAAAAGTAAAAGATCACTTTCATGTGTGAATATATATGAGGGACCACTATCTACTACGTAGGAAGGGTCATAAGTCTGTGTGCTAAAAAGCAGCAAACAAAAGTGTCTACATACACATTTCTGTGATGAGAACCTGTGTATGTAGATGTACCCCTAAACAGTGATGGACATGTATGTAGATGTTTTTAACTATGCTGAATATGCAGCTGTGTGATATTTTGTTTATATATGGGGCAAACCTCAAATGTAGGGCATTCGACGGGTCTGAACAGGCTTTAATTGATATATCTCTGTAAGTTCTCTAACTATGCAATATCCTGAGCAAAATTCTGGTCCTAATGAAATCAATGGCAAGGATCACATTGAGTTCAGTGGGGCCATAATTTCCTCCACTGTATCCAAAAGAGCTATCATGGGTTAGGATAGATTTGATTGTGACTAATCTTGGTTTATGAGAAACTTGATTAGAAATGGCTGAATTTGGAGTGAAATCACTTAAGGGTGAGTTTGAGATGCCCTAAATTTGAAACGTTCCATGAGTTGGTGGTGCAGGATAGCCTGAATATCAGATAAATATAGTATCATTCAAACTGGCCATCCAATTAGGGTTCTTCTGGAGTTCGAGGACAGAAAATCAGCATTAATGTTTTCTTTGCTATTGGAATACATACTGACAACCAAATATTAACTATTAAACGGAGTCTGCAAATTTCTGAATTGCTATGCAATTTTGAATCACATAAGTACATTATGCTTGCTACAAAGGTAAGCACTGTAAATATACATTAAGTAAACACAAAGATTTGATGATCCTAGTGTGCTAGGCTCTTGTTCTAATCAGATTTCATCATTTGAATATGGACTATAGTTACATGTACATAAAGATACAACCAAATAAAAGGACTGCAATCAAAGAATGTGTCCCTGCAACCCTTACTCACACAAGTAGTGCCTGTGATGGGTGTATAACCCCATGCTAACAGGGAAGGGGCTAGAGAGGCTCTGTGCACTAAATTAGTCCCACCACTCTGGCCCTGACAATCAAGCATGGTAGGGAGGAGGAGTTTAAAAGGAGGACGCTCCAATCTGCAGGGGGGAAGTCCTGAGAAAGGAGTGACCTCTGAAGCAGTAGGAGAAACCCACATGGTAGAGACCACAACAGCTCTGCAAGGAATCCAGCAAACAGCAGAGCAAGTCCTTTAGAGTAGAGACTGACTCAGCTACCTGGCCATAAGGACTCCAGTACAACCACTACCCAGGCACCCCTGACCTTTTTGTTGAGTCTGGGAGGAGTTTGTTATCTGTAGAGTCTGAGCTTTGACTTTTCTGCCACTCATATACAAAGTAAGCAGGCCTGCAAAGGCAGGATCCACGGCAAGAACGAAGAGTCTGGGGTCTGGACTGGGTTGAGCCCATGGTGGTAACTGGATATGGCAAAGGGCCTCAACTCAGCTAGAGAGGCACCCCTGAGAGACTTTTCACAGTGCTAGAGGAAAGATGATTAAAAGATACATTTGCCCCTAATATAATTGGAAAAGTAATTCAAAAATAATTCAACCTTGCAGACATATTAGTCCTGGAACTGAGCAACAATCAGCATCAACATGAGTTACCTTCTCTGGTCATGTTAACTAAAAATTACCAAGAGCAACTATGTCTATTACACTCAGGACACGTCTACACTTACCAGTAGACTGGCACTGCTGCAATCAATGCAGTGAGAGTCAATTTAGCGGGTCTGGTGAAGACAAGCTAAATCAATGGGAGAGCACTTTGTGTACTCCAACTCCCCAAGAAGCATAAGAGAAATTGACAGGAGATGCTCTCCCATTGATACAGTGCAGTGGAGCCATCACGGTAAGTGGATTTAACTATGTCGACTTCAGTTATGTTATTATTATGCAACTGAAGTTGCATAAGTTAAATCGATTTACAGCGGTAGTGTAGACCAGCCCTCAAGTATAGACCTTGGGGAAAGATTTTCTTTTGTGAAACACTTCTCTTTATTCATCTGTGCCACCATTACACCCTTATGATCTTTAGTATAAATGTAATGCCCATGATCCACACACAATTCCCAATGGCATCTGTGGGAATCAAATGCATGAAATAAGGGATGTTCATGAACTTGTGTCCCACTGTATACCACAATAAATAAATTAAATGTTTATGAATAAATTTCATGTCAATAACATGTGACAAGCATGGTGCTGAATTTTCTGTAAAAAACCTCCATGAAAACTGAACATACACAATGTATGCTGCTAGAAATACACCTTCTGCTTAAAAGCAGAACATTTCTGTCTTACTAGTCTCCATGTTCTGAGATCCACGTGATACCATATATTTGATAGCATTAGCTTTGCATAATATATTGCTAAATTTATATTTACAATCATTTGTTTGATATACAATTCAAGAGAATGATCATTTGATTTTACCTGCATAAAAAATAATTAAGGGCCTGACCCAGCTACCACTGAAGTCAACAGGAATCGCTCAGCTAAATTCAGTGGCATGGGCACTGAGGCTATGCCTACTCTGCAGCTGGGAGTAAGCCTCCCAGCCCAAGTAGACAGACTTGTCTTAACTCTTCTCAAGCTAGCATGCTAGAAATAGCAGTGGAGACACTGCAGCTTGGGCAGCAGCTCAGGCTTTCAAGTCCACCCGACCCCTTGGGTCTCAGCTCAAGTCTACACTGAACCACAACATCCACATTGCTATTTGTAGTGAGCTAGTCTGTCTGTCTGTCTACCCGGGCTTAGACGTTCACTTCCAGCTGCAGTGTAGATATAGCCTAAGTGGCCAAAGGAGTCTAGAACATCAGCATTTACTAAAAGAGTTAATACATGTATACCTTTTGTTTAAAGAGCAATTTTGAGCAAATGTTAAAATGATAATCATTACACTGTTAAAAAGATATTGCCTCACTCACCTTGTCTCTCTAATTGTTACAGGATCATTCCAAAATGTATTTACCAAGGCAGAAACTTTTTCTGCATGGGTCCACAATCACTGATTATGTGCATTACATTTTGAATTTGTGCAGGTTTCTCTATTTTATGCAAACTCTCTTTTTACACAAAGAACAAAAGCACTGATATTACTGAATGAAATTCACTCTTATGCAAAGGGTCAACAGAAGGTCTAGGACAGAGGTAGGCAACCTATGGCACATGTGCCGAAGGCGGCATGCAAGCTGATTTTCAGTGGCACTCACACTGCCCGGGTTCTGGCTACTGGTCCAGGGGGCTCTGCATTTTAATTTAGTTTTAAATGAAGCTTCTTAAACATTTTAAAAACCTTATTTACTTTACATACAACAATAGTTTAGCTATATATTATAAAATTATAGAAAGAGACCTTCTAAAAATGTTAAAATGTATTATTGGCATGTGAAACCTTACATTAGAGTGAATAAATGAAGACTCGGCACACCACTTCTGAAAGGTTGCCGACCCCTGCTCTAGGCACCTCTTACATTCCACATAATCCCTCATAAAAGGGTTTAAGCGAGACTTAGAGGTACAAAGACTGTGAGCTGGTCCTGTGGCTAGGGATAAATTTCACCCACTCTAAATGAATATGTTGATATTATCTTTTCTATGAGTGTGAACTCTGAAAAGTTTTGGAATTGTGAAAATGCTAAACAGAAAATTGCTTTTATTGTTATATGCAAGATGTGTAATCATAACTATGTTAATTCTTTATTCACTAGTATTTCATAAGGGCTAGGTATTATTGATGGCTTCTACCACTGCCCCAGAGAAAAATGTAACATTGAAGCTATTATTTCATGCCCTGAATATGTATGAAGAATGAAATGTCCCTCTGGAACTCTTATAATTTCAGTTATGCTGTTGCATCTACTTGAAAACTTTTACTGTATTTCTATGAAAGATTACTCTGCACTTTTCAACAAAACATTTGCTATAATTTCTTTTAGAGAAGCCAGAGGAGATCTATGGGACTTGAACACTATTGGCCAAATCTTATAGTCTTTAACTATGCAAAAATCCCATTGACTCCCCTATATTGGGAAAAAAAAAATATTCCCACAGAATTACATATGATTAGATCATTTATGAACTACATTAGGAAGATAATGCTTTTATTACTTGCATAGGAGATTTTTCAGCATCCCTCCTCTAGAAAACCCTAACTTAGCTCACTATTAATTGCTTTAGCAGCATAAAGATATTCTATCCAAGTTGACCCTGCGGGGCACATTTTAGTGAAACCAAAACAAAAAAAAATCCCTTTTAGTACACATTCCATTCCACTCCTAGCTGTAATGATTGTAATTAATCTGTATTATATTTCAGTATGTCTTTCAAACACCACTTTCCTTTATTTGGATTTTTGTGATTTGAAGGAAAGCATATTCGTGTGTGTGTGTGTGTGTGTGTGTGTGTGTGTATATATATATATATTATATGAGGTAAGAAGTTAGACCTAGAAAGTGTGTATGAATTTCCTTTTAGTATTTGACTAGAAACAGTTTTACAAGGAAAATAAGATTGACTGTTCTGTCACTGGACCAGTCATCATCCATGCAACCAAAAAAGCAAATATGCTCTCTCTCTCTCTCTCTCTTTATACAGAAAAGCAGTGGAAACCTCAACATAGTTCACACTACAGTTCAGTGAATCAATTTTATGTCTCTCTCTCTCTCTTTCTCTTCTCCATTTTGTGCTAGTCACAGAAATTTAATTTATTATTTAAATGTGTTCTAGCTCCAGAAGGAGATATAGGATACGAGTTTGTTTCTGAAAACAAGGTTAGACTTTACATAATTCTCACATGAACGTAACAAACATTCTTGACATTTCAAGTGTTCATAAAATGTCAAAAACACAAACAAGGTACACTAAAGAGAACAAAAGTAATTCTTTTACAGAAACTACAATCCCATCAGCCACACTATCAGAGGCTCGTTCACCTGCACATCTACCAATGTGATATATGCCATCATGTGCCAGCAATACCCCTCTGCCATGTACATTGGCCAAACTGGACAGTCTCTATGCAAAAGAATAAATGGGCACAAATCAGACATCAAGAATTATAGCATTCAAAAACCAGTTGGAGAACACTTCAACCTCCCTGGTCACTCAATTACAGATCTCAAAGTCGTAATACTCCAACAACAAAAACTTCAAAAACAGACTCCAACGAGAAACTGCAGAATTGGAATTAATTTGCAAACTAGATGCCATTAAATTAGGCTTGAATAAAGACTGGGAGTGGATGGGTAATTATACAAAGTAAAAACTGTTTCCTCATGCTAATTTTTTCTCCCCTATTGTTACTCACACCTTCTTGTCAACTGTTGGAAATGGGCCATTATGATTATCACTACAAAAGTTAGTTTTCTCTTATTGATAATAGCTCACCTAATAGCTCATCTTAATTAAATATTCTCATTCCAGTTGGTATGGCGACGCCCATTTTTTCATGTTCTCTGTGAATATATATCTTCCTACTGTATTTTCCACTGCATGCATCTGATGAAGTGAGTTTTAGCCCATGAAAGCTTATGCTACAATATAGGTGCAACAAGTACTCCTTGTTCTTTTTGATGATACAGACTAACACGGCTACCACTCTGAAACTTTATAGCATCATGAGGACAAAGTGATAGTGTTTGGTGTTACAAAAGTATTGTAGTGGAAACTTGTAGTGAAACTTATGTTTAGAATGCCTAACACTTTTGATCATAAAAGATTCTTATGACCTCTTCTTGAGGTCCATTGTTTGCAGAAAGCCTTTGAAATCTGGCAGGGACAAAGCACCAAGGCTAGAGATGTGTCTTTAACCTGTCCCACTAAATTTACTTAGGTTTGGCTGAGAAACGAACTTCTAAAATTTGTCATCTCCCTTCACTCCCTTTTTTCCTTAGAAAAATGTTGTCAGGATGCCAAAATAAAATTGAACATAAACATTCTAAGCAGGGTCCATACGAACACCTGGCAGTTGCAGAAGCAGCTGTAGTAGGGGAAGGAAGGGATAGAGAACCACACGCTCCCTAGTCTCCATTCCCCTCATTGCCTGGGGGAGAGGGGGAGGGAAACAGATTGAGCTCCTCCATGTTAACTGCCCCCATGTTAACTGCCCCCATACTCAGAACATGACCTCAAGCCTTCAACACTTCAGAAAACAAAAAATGAAATATACCCATATGGATCTTCAAAGTCATTAAAAGCAAGAAAGACATTTCAGACACTAACCTCAAACACCAGGTATAGTACAAGAACTTTTAGGAGGGAGCAGATCTCAATTTAACATAACAAAAACCAAGTAATTAACCTCTGTACTGAAAGACAAAGCTTTATAGATCATGCAAAAAGAAAAAAGATTTCTAAGGGTAACAGGAAATGTAAAAAACTGTCAAACAACACATCACATGTACCATCCAATTTTCATGTTCATAAAAAGGCCAAAGGGGAGCTACAGCAGCTAGATGCTGGACTTCACCTGCAAAAGTTCAACGTTCAATGCCATGGGTATTCCCTATCCCAGTGGTGCCAAAAGTAAAACACCCTGGGGAAATACATCAATATACTGCTGCCTAATAAAGAAATTGGGAATTAAATATATCTCACACCACTTTAGATGACATTATTACCTACCTAAATGATATCAAAGCATGTTTAAAATTAGATTTAATCTCTGTGCACTATCAATTAAAATTTAATCAAGACTACCACTATATTAGCATTCTCAACACACACTGGACCTTGATTTGAATTTTGGCATCCCATCTGCAGCAGAAATTTTTCAGATTCATATTAAAGGAACATGGTCAAGTTTAAATGGAGTATTGAATGTCAGTGATGACATTCTAGAACATAGAAAAATGCAAGAATAAGGACACCAGATTGGAGGCCATCTTTCAAAGACAGAAAGAACAATTTGGCTTTATATGAGAAAAATGTGATTATTAATTAGCATTTGAATTTTATAGCTCTTTTTTAAGAAAAAGGGAGTGTCTGATGACCCCCTGAAAGTTGTAGGCATAAAACAAATGCCTATGAATAACAAAACACTGCAGAGATGATAAGCTTTCTGACCCTTTTCCTTCCTTTCTTCATACCCCTCCCCCTGCCACGGTCGTCATCTTATTCACAACATGGCTGTTACTTAGCCTTTATGTAAAATAACAGTAAAAAAATAAAATGCTAAAACAAAACATGAGAATGGTCAAAAACATATCAAAATGTCCTGAAAACATTTTAAAAAAATACAGTGACCAGTAATTCTATCATATCATATACTTTGACCCATAGAAACAAAACAAAAATAGTGAACAAAGTTTTCTCAGTTTGAAAGGCTTTTAAAAACTGACTCGAATGTCAGGTTGAGTTTGCATGGCTAGTAGTTAGAAAAATACAACTTTGAAATTGGTCAGATTTGTTATGAAAATCATTGCAAAACTGGAAATATGGAATTGTAAATGCCATTTTTAAAGAGTCAACTTTCAAAATTTAACCACATTTTCATTCTGTTATAATCAAAAGCAAAAGTAGGTAAGTAAATGTAAAATAGTAAGATCAGAACTTAACTATTTAGCACAACTAAGATGTCTGTAGCTAACACATTATTTAATAGACCAATGGATAATAAATTGCTGTCTATACAATCAGTGTGGAATGATATGGATAAAGAAGCTATTCTCAAGCAGGACATGCAATTATAAAAAGAGAAAGAAAGAAACACAGTTGGTAGGAAAGTGCAAATGAACCAACCATACATAGAATATTGGTTGAAAGTGTGAAGCCAACCAGTAAATTTCAGATATCACATGGCTAAATTCCTTTTTAAGGTTATTTTAAAAGAACAACAATGATCCGAGGCATGAAATGGAAAATTTTCATGGACTGTAAGAAAGCAAGGCAGAAAGAATGTAAGAAAAAAAAAGGTAGTGGTTACTACCAGGAAACAAGATGAGGTTCTAATAGAGCATGGTCAAGGCATAATTGAGGACATCATGCCATTTTATCTACAAGGCAAAGCACCTATCAACACGTGAAAAGACTTTGGACAGATTCTAAATACTTCTCAGAAGAGTAGCAATAAATACCATCAGATCAATTTTTGTTTGCAAAACAATGATGGAGAAACAATAGCATATGAAAATTTTAAAAAAAGATGTAGAGTTCTTACAAATTCCTAAAACGTAGATATTACCATTCTGCTGTCATGCTGCAGCTGCTCAAAGAAACTATACTAATACTCATGTACCACTCTTAGGGCTAGTGAATGAATAAAGGTATTGTCCAAAGTGTTCCAACACAGCAACACTATAGAGGGTCCTTGTTTTCTGAAGTGATGGTTTTATATCAGATAGAGAGATGAAAGGCAATCCAGTATTACAACGATGCGAGCCACAGAAGGACATTGTAGGTGGACAGAAAGGAAGGGAAAGGGAAAACAGGTGCTTACTTCTCCTCTCCAGATTTGAATTGGGTTCTGCTGCAGAACCCAGATGGAAGCTCTACACAAACCCTACAGACACTTCAGAGCACTGTATTTGGTTCAGTGTTTAAAATATCTAAAAACTGAAAAAGCTTGTTCAGTCAGAGTCCCATATTGTACAAAGCAATGAGACTAGATCTAAAGCTTTGTAGAATGACGTATCAATGTTTGGATGCATTCACTTTCTGAACATTTCAGTGTTAATTATGAACTAAAGTCAAATGTTGATCTCTTTGATTAACTGATGAGAACGAAAAGCTAGGAGAAGGCAGAACAAACAGTATCTGATTAAACAATTTAGAATGTGTTCCAGAATCTATTTCCCCATGTTATTAACAATTTTAAAGACATTTTAAAGTCATAAAAATACTTATTTGAACAGGAAAGATTTAAATGTGTTTTCTATATATGTCTAGTATAGAAATGTATCATCATATGCAAGAGGAGATCTTTTATTGGACCAACCTTTGTTGGTGGAAGTATAGGCTTTTGAGCTACACAGTGCTCTTCTTCAGGTCTGGGGAAGGAAATCAGAGTGTCTAAGCTAAACACAAGTTTGGACAGATTGTTAAGCATAAGGGCAAATACATGTTGTAGGTAGTCAAATGAAATAAAGTGGGCAATTGAGGGTTAGATTGTTAACCTGCCTGCTACCCTTAATTGCCCACTTCAAACTCCTTATGTATAACAATCTATCCCAACTTGTATTTAGCTCAGAAAATCTGATGTCCTGGAAACCTAGAAAGCTTGCACCTAACTTGTCTCTCTCATATCCTGGGACTAACAAGGCTACAACAACATCACAAATAACTAGAAAACAAATACACTTCTGGTCTGGTCCTGGCACAAGAAATATATTGATCATGAGTGATATGTAACTATGCTGCATAAAAGTGGTTTAGTCAACTGGCAAAAAAACTCTTTGTAATACAAATAACTTAAATTTGTTTTTTTTTAATTGCATTACTTTCCCCCTTATTACCTTTACCTTTTCTTTGCTTGGTATAATAATATCTGGAAAAAACTTATTTCTGACTGTAATTCTTCTGCCCATTAGAGCTGTCAGCAACAAGGGCCGAATTCAGTATCTTGGGGCTCCTTTTCAATAACACTGTGCAAAACCGGCTCAAGCCCCCACCCAGTTACATGTCTTCAGGCCCCCCGCTATTTAACACAGCTCTCAGTGATTTCAGCTGTTAGAAGGGGGCCTCAGTGTGGTGCGCTCAGAACCACTAGTCCAAAGCAGGTCTAATGCTTAGACCTAGGTATCAGTGATTTCAGCTCTGCAGCACATAACAAGACTCCTAATGGAGTAAAAATTAGCTCTGTTATTACACAGTGGAGAGAGGAGGGGTTAAAGTGGTGTTTCGGGCCCACACTACCAGGTACAAATACCTATCCCCAGCCTCTCTTAATTCATTGGGCTTTGGAACATATGTCCCTTGTCTAGCGTATGCTAGTAAGGTGAGGGCGAGTCCCTCCGTCATAAACTGCCAAGTACAGTTCTACTGTCCTTGATTCACATAACCAGGATAACACCACTTTATTACTCCTGCCCCAACAACAGAGACTGGGGATTCCACAGCAGCCAAAGTGACCATTTGGGCAAGCAGTGCCATCATGCTAGGCAGTGTGGGTGTGCCCAGGGAAATGAGATCAGCCCCAGAAGTCCTTTTCCACAGCTCACCACCAGATGTCAGGGTAGAGCTCATTCTGACTCTGCTTACGTCACCGTATCATATTATCTGAAAAACACTGAGGTCAAGATTTTCAAAACTGGGGAGCAAATTTTCATTTCAAAAAGCAAAAGGATAGAAGTGATTAACTGTCAATTGTCTTTGAAAATCTCCCTGTGTGCCTAAAATCAAGCTTTAATTCCATATTTGTGCACCTAAACAAATAACCTGATTTCTGAAGGTGCTGAGGACTCAGTAACTTGAATGACTTGTATGGGAACTGTTAGGTGATCAGCTTACCTACTGAGGTGCCTAAACTTTGAGGTGCCTAAACTTTGAAGCCCATTTTAAAAAATCTTGACTTGTGGTAATTATGAAAGACTGGTGAGTTACAAACCTAGGACTACTAGAGCATCACGTGAACTGTATATTCAGAAAAGGGTTCGATAATTTTCTACTTTCTCATGCACCCATATTACTTGCACATTACTAAACAAACTATCGTTCTTTCAGCTTATTGCGGTCCCTTCTGAACATTCACACACCTATTTTACAAAATAAAGAGGGAATTATTTAAGAACTGTCTATATAGTGTATAAGTGAATCATAATAAAAAGTATCTGGAGGAAAATGATTATATGTAATAAGGTTGGTAAAACTTCACAAACACACTGGGCCTGACTCACTTACTGTATTCTATGGGGAAGGCCACTGGAACCATGGCTGCAGGCCTTCAGTGACAAAAATGTCACTCACAGCAAAGTATCACAAGTTTGCTGATACATTCATTTTGTTGATGGATCTGGAGTCAGCCTACCCAGGACAGAAGGTGGACTGGGCTGGCTGGTGGGGAGGAGGTGAATGC
Source organism: Chelonoidis abingdonii (assembly GCF_003597395.2). NCBI lineage: Eukaryota > Metazoa > Chordata > Testudines > Testudinidae > Chelonoidis > Chelonoidis abingdonii. The sequence goes on from NC_133773.1 coordinate 27,991,132, forward strand.
AGGGAATCTTGGTGATGTGCTGATTTATCATAAGCTTTTAATAATCCCTAACTTGACTCCATGAAGAAATCCAGTAGCTCTGATGACAAAAAGCACTTGACTCATCTCTCCTAGCACCCCACATTCCCCAGAGCTCTAACACTGAGAACTTACTTGGGTCCTCTGGAAGGCAGGGAATGCCATCTGCTAAGGGAATGCTCTTTCTTTATTCTCGTCTGAGCTCTTATGGTTTTGGGAAGTTCTTTATCTACTTTACCTGGGCCACAAGTATTTTGTTTTTATGCTTGGTTAGGAAACTCTTATTTAAAAATTGTAAACTTAGATGGAGAAAAAGCATCTTTCATATTATTTTTACTGCCCAAAGCATATCCATTTCCTGTGTGGCAACAATTGTATCATTTGTCATCACACAGTGATAAGATCACATCTTATGTCAGGGGCCAGGAGAGAAATGTGATATTCTGCATTATATGATCTTATCTTTAAATTGTAAAAAGGCTCTTTAAGAGATAAAGGACAGTGTAACCCAAACCAAAATAAGATTTATTTATTTATTTTAAAGAAAATCATGATCTTGCTACCTTTTAAGAGACTGCCCAGCTTGCTTAGTATTACTCAGCTCCCTCAGGCAGAAGAGATCTTTACATTAAGAAAAAAATGGAGGATGAAACACCACAATAAAACTTTCCCTAATTTCTTCCAAATATTTTTAGTCAATTTTTTTCATGTTACAGCTTCAGATTTAAATATTTTAAAGAAAATTTTATAGTATAGTTGGAGAAAGAAAAACATGTAATATTAATAGATTAACAAGAAGCAATTGCTTTACATAAAAACTAAACATATTACATATTTGTTGCCATTGCTGAATTTTTGAGCACCAATGCAGGATCCTATTTACTTCCTCAGCTGCAAATGCAAAGCACTTACAATAACAGTAATATTTACATACCAGCTTATATGTGTGTGTGTGTAAGTGTGAAACTCAATGCAGGAGAATAGGTCAGACAAATAAAAGGATCTCACTGAGGCACAAGTTCAATTAGAATATAAAACCAACTGTTTTTAGAGATATATTTCAGAAATAACACAGTAAAAATGAATATAATGAATTATGCACCTAGCATTATAACATAGCAACAACTAAAGATGAGGTGTTGCATAGGAAATGTCCTTTGGAGATACATCAATAAAAGGTAGAAAAAAGGAAAGTTATATTTATGAAAACCAAAGAGATGTGGGAGAAGATCTGTAAGAATGGGCTATTATCTCAGACACTCAAGCCCAGATCCTGATCAGTATATAGGTGCCTAAGTTTGAATTAAATGAGAAAGAGATAAGGTAGCTGAGGCAATATCTTTTATAGGACCAAATTCTGTTGATGGAAGGGACAAGCTTCTGAGTTTCACAGAGCTCTTCTTCAGGTCTGGAGAAGGTAACCAGAGTGTCCAAGGTGGGACAGATTGTTAAGTATAAGGTGTTCACACATGCTGTAGGAAACCACTTAAAATGAAATAGACAATTAAGGGTCAGCAGGCAGACAGTGTGTTACATATTGTTGTCATGAGCCATAAAACCAGTGTGTCTGTTAAATCCATTGCTTTTAGTGTCCAGCAGAATTATGAATTTAAAATCCTAGACTCTCCTTTTTAAGGTGTTCTGCAGGTTTCCTTTGCAGTCACATTTGGAGTGATCACGTTGAGAAAAGTGTTCGCCACGGGTGTTTGGTATATGGTGTTTTTATTTTATTTTTTCTGTGTGAGTTCACTCAAGAGCATAGTGATTATCTGGCTTCCCCAATGTAATTGTTATTGGGGAATTTAGCACACTGGATGCGGTACACCACATGTTGTGATAGGCTTGTATAGGACCCATGGATCCTGTAAGGTGTGTTGTGCGGGTACTGATCAGTGTAGCAGTGGCAATATATTTGCAGGTTTTGCATCTGCTGTTCTGGTAGCGTCTGGTGCCACTTTGAGTTGGTGGGTCCTAGTCTGTGGTGAGCTTGCTTCTGATGATGAGCTTGATGAGGTTAGGAGGGAGTCGTTAGAAGGCCAGAAGAGCGGGTTCAGGAAAGATTTCTTTCAAATATCAAATATGGGATGTAAATGTTTGCTGATACCCCATATTGGTTTTAGTGTGGGGTAGTAGATGACAATCAATGGTGTATGTGTAACACATACACCTTCTGGGTGTGGTGCTCCATCCCATCTAGTGGCACCGAGACCACTTAGAAAGAGCGTTAAAATGAGTCTGCTCTACAACCCTAGCTAAAAGTCAGTTGGCTTTTAGCCCATGCAGTAGAGCCTCATGCACTAAGCTCCAAAGGTCCTATGTTTGGCCCTGCTCACTGACGACTGGGGTCTGTTGGCGTTACAAGTGGGAACGAGGGTGAGATCGAACCTGGGACCTCTGGAGCTTAGTGCATGAGCCTCTATTGCATGAGCTAAAAGCTAACTGGTTGTTAGCTAAGGCTGTAGAGCAGACTCATTCTCTCTAAGTGGTCTTGGTGCCACAAGATGGGACAGAACACCTCACCCAGGTGGTGTGGGTTACATGTGGTCAGTGTTTTTTTTTGTTGTGGTTATTTTTTTTTGTCTTTTCTGTATTGAAGTAGATTCTTTTGGGTGTCCCATTGCATGATGTGATCTACCTTTCTAGTGGTGTGTACTTTTTTAGTGAAGGCAGTTTTAAGCTTGTTTAGGTGTGTACGCCAGACTTTCTCTTTGGAGAAAATTCTGTGGTATGAGTGCCTGGTTATAGACAACAGATTTCTTGGTGAGTCTGGGGTGGTTGCTGGATCTGTGGATGCGACTATGGTGATCCATGGATTTTTGTATAAAGATGTTTGTAGAGCTCTATTGTTGAAGCTAATCAGAGTGTCCAGAAAGTTGATGCTGGTGTGAGAGTGTTCTAGAGAGAGTTTGATGCGTGGGTGGTGGTGGCTGTTGACGTTGTGGAGAAAAACAGAATTTAGGTCACTTGTCCAGAATTTTTTCCAGAAATTCTTCCTTGAGGTGGACCATGAAGAGGGCATATTGGGGAGCCATCCTCATACCCATGGCTGTTCCCATGGTTTGGGCAAAGTGTTTGTTGTTAAATGTAAAATTGTTGTAGATGAGGATGACCTTCATGAGTTTGGTGATGTGTTTGGGGTGGATTTCTGAGTGTTGTTCATTATCTTGCCAGTATTTGAGGCAGGCAGCAATGCCATTATGATGAAAGATGTTGATATGTATTAAGGTGATCTCTTTGGTGGTAAGGATTGTGTTCTGGAGGAGGTTGTTAATGTTGTGGAGTTTCTGGAAGATGTTAGTAGTGTCTTGGAAGAAACTGGCCCTTGTGCGGTGAGTAGTTTGAGGATGGTTTCCATGAGTCCTGATATTCCTTCAATAAGAGTGCCATGGTCAGATATGATAGGTCTGCCTGTGTTCCCTTGTATCTTGGAAAGCACATAGAAGAGCCCTGAGTGGGTTTTAGAGGGATAAAGTTGTAAAGTTTTTCTTGGAGTTGTTTTTGCATGTTACATGTTGTTTCCCATGTAAATTGTGGCGTGGGGTCCTCTTTGAGGTCTTTATAATAGGTGATGCCGGAGAGTTGTCTATTGGCCTCATTAATGTAATACTCACAATTAAGGACTACAATAGCTCCCCCTTTTTCTGCTGGCTTGATCACTATCTGGTGGTTGAATTTCAGGGACTATTATTTGAAATAAATAAGAGTTAGGAACCTAAATACCTCCGAGGATCTGGGCCTCAGAGCACAGACAATTGACATTAGAAAGCAGGCCTTACAGGTTAGGCATTTGAAGGTAAATTCTTTCAAAGGCTCAAAATGAAGATTACATAGAACTTGGAACTCAACACTAAACTCAAAATTTTAAATGCTTCAACAGCAGAAGCTTCTATGAAGGAAAGAATCCAAAAAAGCTGCTTCAGACCTGACAGTTGCACTTTGTACTGCAGAGCTCCAGTACTGTTTATTATACTGATTTCCCATATGGCTCCCTCCATATCTGAACTGTTCTAACCTCATCAGGAATCTAAAACATTACCTAAGAATAGTAAATTCTGCTGAAAGATGGATTTCTCTAACAATGCTGAACCTACTTCTAATTATACCATCCCTTTCTTTGAGTATATCTATACAGCAGCTGCAAAGTGTGGTTCACAGTTTGTGCAAACACACATGCACTAGCTCTACTCAAGCTAGCATGTTAAAAATAGTAGTGTGGCCATGGCTGCACGGGCAGCAGATTATGGCCCCAAGGGACTGGGCAGGACTGTACTCAGGCAGCAAGGAGGACTCGCCACCCGTGCTGCCATGGCCACACTGCTATTTTTAGCATGCTGAGCTGGAGCAAAGTTAGTGCAGGTACATCTACCTATGATCAGAATTATGTCTGTGTCAATGTACCCCAGTTACATTTCAATCTAATTGCAGCCACATTAATTCTGCACATGTTGTTAAAAGTCAGGGCATATGATTAGTTATTTGAACTGCAAAGTAATTTTCTCTGGCAAGGACATTGTTTCTTCAGCTATTTTCTCAAACACACTTGAAAATTATAATTCACACCGTTGTCACCTCTAGACTTTATTGTTGTAACTCCTTATTTTATGGATGCGTGAACAGATCCTCTCATAGCATAAAGATTGGAACTCACGCAGAATGGTGCTGTTAAGGCTTTTACTGACTCTAGGTGTTCAACAGAATTCAGCAGCTCTTCAAATAAAGATGAAAAATGCTACAATTTAAGATTCAAAGACATAAGAATTATTTTTTTAAATTGTGCAAAAGTCATGGTAAGTTCGATATGGAAAAAAAAAGTCAAAATCTAGCAAAGGACACCCTATTCAGACTATTTCTTGTCCTAGAAAAAAAATGCCTTAGAATTTTCTTTTCTCCAATCATAAACTGCAGTTCACATTTTTATGATAAAAGTCTGTGTTTGAAGTTATTACTGAAACACCAGCTTATAAAAATGAGGTTGGGGTCACTGAAAATCCCTCACTACAGAATCCTGTTAGAAAAGGCTTTTCATATCAACTTTTCAAGATGAACTGTAAAAAGCTGCTCTAATTTCCCTCTTTTCCCATCTCGAGAACTTCGAATTATAGAATATCAACAAAATCCAGAAACACTGTTTATTACTGTGCAGTAGTTCATAAATGGTGCTGGGTATCAAACTGTTCTCATGTGCAGCAGATAATGTGCTGTGGTTTGTTCAGCTGCCTTCTATAGTCATATCAAATTTCAACCATCCTTTCTTATAAGAATCACACACGGGTAGTAACAGACGTTCTTGCAAATGAAGCACTGCATTGGTTTCAGTGGGAAAACAATTGTTGCATGATCATTACAATGGGAAATTAATTAACTGTAACTCAAGTTTCCACATATCTCTTGTGCGTGATTCCAAGAATAAAACAGAAGTCTATAGACATTCAAGAAATGATTGATGTTAGCAAGGGTTATTACTATATATTCTAGTTCTTACCTGGAAGCTTAATTTTTGCCTAACCACCTATTAACCACTTATAGTGACAAATATTCAAAGTGACCTCCCTCTGGTCTACAACTTTGTAGCCATTTAACATGGGCAGGCAAATTCAGCCTTTTTCATAGATGATTCCATGTGAAAAATTATAGGCATATATTTGGAGATTGTTTTAGTTTTTTGCATCACAAAGGGAAGTAGCAGGAATGTCTTTGTGTCCAGAAACGTGACACAAGTAGAAATGCTCTCTGGCAAACAAAAGTAGGGTTGCCAACTCTTCTGATTTTTATCATAAGAGTCATGATAATTGGTGCTTTGCTAAAAGACTCACTTGCTGGAGTTCTATGAATATCTGAAAATCTGAGCTTTCATTAAAAAAATGTTAATTTAGAAACATTTCTAGACATTATGGTTGAAGAGAAAAATATGAAAATGTGACCACAGTGTACCCTACAGGCTCAAAAAGCTGAAAGCAATAAAAAGAGCTATCAAAATACATAATAATTTTTAAGCCAATATCATGATTTTTTAACATTTGCTGCTAGTGATACTGAAAAAGTTTCAAGGGGCTGAAATGGCCTGATTGCCAAATTGGTTGCTGAACTGCTGAAGCTCATACTGACTTCAGTGTCAGTTGAGTCTGAGTTGAGTTTTCTCCAATTCTGGGCAGGGTAACTGACATCTTGAGCCATGAGGTCTGCCAGTTGTGTTCTACCCGTAAGAAAGAGGATAACCAAACTATTTACTATGCTTTGGTTCCATCAGTTCTGTGAATTTTTCCTGTAAGGGGCAATGTCTGAAAGCATTATCATCCAGTAAGACCTCCTACTAGGGCCAGCATTACAAACCTTAGTGTTGGGGTTGGCTCTCCAGGTGCCATACATTAATATCGAGGCAACTGTAGTGGCCAAGAGGGATATCCTCCTCCAAGTGGCTGTAGAACATGAAGATATTGTCCTGTAGACATGTAGAATATTGTCTTACTTCAGGAAACACACTCTACTACTGACAGTTTCAACTATCAATTCCTGGCTTTGCGGTTGTGCCTTACTTCCATCACAGGCAATACAGGATGGCATCCTGCATCAGGCAATGTATCCCAGCAACTTTCAGTCTCATTATTAGGTCCATATGATGCTATCGAATGGCAGGCTATAAAACTGAAGGACTCATTTCTTATCAATGTCTACAAACATCCATCTGTCAATTGGCCAACTCATGTCTTATTCATTTTCTCAGTACTTTTAGTGTACTGTGGCGATTTTAATTCACAGCATTCCCACTATGGGATATCCAAATAATTATGCAGATAGAGTAAGGCTAAAGAAGTAGATGTCTATGGACAACCTGCAGCTTCTGTATGATCCTAAGCAGCAACCCGCTTTCCATAACCTTTTATACAACTGGGCAACACGCTCTGTTGGTCACACACTGTAAAATGTTTTTCTTCCTCAATCCCAGCACCAGCCACATCTGTGCACAACATGCATACAAATTCCAAACACATGCGGCCTCCAGAAACTCCAGTGGAATTTCTGAAAGGCAAGGTGAGATCTGTTTCAATCTGAGTTTGACTCTCTTGCGAGTAAAAACTTCACATAGAAAATTAGGAACAATTATTGTAGTGCCATCTATCAAGTTTTCTGTAATAGAAGTTCTGGTCACTTCAAATAAATCAATACTTAAGGAATTTTTCTGAACAATTCATTCCTGGAAGGTCATGTGATGCAAACAGATATCAGGAATTTAAATCCAACAAGAATGAACAGGAGATTTTTGTGAAAACTAGAGACTTTTTTGCCTTCTAGATCAAACCAGGCAAGAGCGATGGAAAGAAACTGTCTCCAAATCAAAATTCATGAATTCTAGTTGTGAAGCTTGGCAAACTTTTAAGAATCTGAGCACAGACTCTAGTCTGGGCAAGAGGGAATACACAAAACTCCATCACATCTCAATCAGTGGCCAATGGCAGAGCACCCAATCAAAATAAAGTTTTCAGACATGCAGTTAAAATGGTTGCTGACAGATGGCAGACTTCAGGTGCGGACAGGAACTGATGGCTCTTTTTACTGATCAAGAATTCAAACTGATTATACATCAGTTACAAGCTAACAAGGCTCCTGGTCCAGACAATATCCATAACAAGTTAATCTCTCACTGTGGGCCAATTGCCAAAAGCTAGCTGCTTCAATTTCTGAGTCTGTTCAGAGTAAAGGTCATAGCTGCTCCCAAGCCAGGGAAACTATTGACAGATCCAAACAGCTACCAATCCATTTCTCTGCTGTGTGTTACTTATATGCTGATGGACAGACAAATCTTGATGTGGATTAATGAGGTAGTTAATTCTCAGCTACCTTGCATTCAAGGCTGGATTCAGGAGGTGGAAATGCACCCAAGATCAGATATTTTGTCTGAGTCAAGACAGAAAATCTATTTGAGTCAGGAAAGAAAGGTGGTCTAGTCCTCACTGGCCCGATGGCTACTTACAACACTGTGTGGTATGTCGGAATGTCTGCCAAGCTGCTGCAAGTTAATTCTTGTAGCCAATGATGTGGTGTGGCTGAGAAATGATTAACAACTGAAATTTCATCCTGAGAGTCAGGGAGAAAATCAGTCACCTTAAACGTTTCTGCAATAGCCTTAAATGGTAAGTTTGGGCTCTGGTTTTGTTCAATATAGACACATTCAAACCTTCCTGAAATGCAGGCTGAGAAGTATGTGTATGCTGATGACATCTGTATTGTGACTATGGAAACAATTTCCATAGGTTCCAAGTGTCAATAGTAGAGTGTGTTTCCTGAAGTAAGATAATGTTCTACATGTCTACAAGACTATATCTTCCTGTTCTACAGCCACTTGGAGGAGGATATCCCTCTTGGCCACTACAATTCCCTCAGTATTGATGTATGGCACCTGGAGAGCCAACCCCAACACTAAAGTTTGTAATGCTGGCCCTAGTAGGATGATAATGCTTCCAGACATTTGCCCCTTACAGGAAAAATCCACGGAACTGATGGAACCAAAGCATAGTAAATAGTTTGGTTATAGTAAATAGTTTGAAAGGAATCTCAGCCAAGACATGGACATTTTACCACTTACTTCTAGCAATGGAGACCAATTCTGAGTGAAACCAAGACAGTAGAAACTACTTTTCATCTAAACAATTGTCTTGTCAATTGCCTCATCTAGGTCCATGTATATGGACGGTTACTGCCATTCCAACAAGTTGTCACATATTTGGGAGCAAATCTTGACTACAGCCTGACATACCAGCCTCATGTGGAACACCTGAAAATGAAGATCTCTTCCTATACTGTTTTGATACAAAAGCCAGCGGGATCCTTCCAGTTAAGAGATTGTTCAGTCCTTCATACTCCTGTATGGGCCCTGTCATTTGCTCCAGTTGAATAGTGCTCTTCACTTTGGGGATGCAATCGCCACACTCAAATTGTTGACACAGAGCTGAATTCAGCCACTCATTATCAGTGGCTGTTTGAATTATACACCAACCTCCAGTTTGTATGTGCTAGCATATGCAGCGTCACCAAACCTTTGACGAGATGCGATTACTGTTAAGCCTGCCTGGCGAGCTGTGACAGATGAAACCACCTATTACATTGTCAGTTGACTGATGCCCCATTTTCAGACAGGAAACAACATGCAGCACCAACTCACATTCAGGGCAGGAATCCCACTCCTGTGGACCAGGGTGCAACACCACAGTTGATCTCTCAACACCCCTTTGCTACAGAAGCTCATGCGCTCCTGGGCATGAGCACTACTGACTCTTCACTATGCACTAATAATTACCGCCACTAGAAAAATGAAAACTATGTTCTTATACAGTGGAAACATCAGTGGGAACTGACGTTAAGTACACACAGAAGTCCATCACTGCATCTGCCTCCTTGTCCACTTGATCATAGACTCTGGACCAGGCTCAACAGATTGCTTGCTGCTTCATCTAGTTTTGCCACAACTACGTACCAAACTGGCCTGATTTCCCCTCCACGCTGTAATTATGGGGCAGCATTGCAGACCATAACTTATGTGGTGGAAGAGCACACAACTTGACATCTGGAGATGGTTTATAATCCCTAGCCTTCCTTGATACAGAAGCTATCCTCTGGTTATAGAACCTGGACATCAAGCTCTTGTCTGCATACAAGAAGAAGGAGGGGGACTCAGAACTACTTCACTTGAGCTGTCTTCAGGGATTTGGGATTACTTGTTTCTTCTGTAAGTAAGAGAGTCTCAAACTGTTCCAGCTCTCCTGCTGCCTGTTTTACCTTCAGGAAGACAGCACAGACAATACTCAAAGTGACTTTTAATGAAGGGAATCTGACTGACCATAAATGACTGAAGGCTACGACTACACTACAGACACTTTTGGCATGGCTATGCCAGCATGGCCCCTACTGCAGATGCAGCGTATACTGAGAGAGCTACGTCTACATTGGGGCTTTTGTTAGCATAACTATGTTGCTGGGGGTGGGGGGAAGGGGTCATACTCTCAACAACATAGCTATGCTGGTATAAGTTTAAGCGTAGACCACGCTAAAAACATACGTTGAGAGCTCTCTCTTTCCATCTACACCATGTGCCTATGAGTAAAAGATCTTGCCTGGGCATCTGGGGAAGAAGAGATAGGGGATGTCCTATATGAGTAGTGTCTTTTCTGGAACAAGAGTCAGAGTTGTCCCCAAAAATATCTATTTTACCCTTCAACCAGGCTAGCACCTCCTTGCTGGAGATGCAAAGTTACCACATGCTGTCAACTGGTACTATATTATAAATAAGGCTACATTTATGTCACGGAGGTCATGGAAGTCATAGAATCCATGACTTCCAGAGACCTCTGTGGCATTCTCTGCTTTAGCCCCAGGGGCTGTGGGACTCTGGAGCTGGCAGGCAGTGTGGCCCTGGCAGGGTTCCAATGACAGGCAACAGGTGGCCTCCTGCAAGGTTCCAGAGACAGGTGACCATCTCCTGAGGGGGCCCTCATCAGGGTTCCAACAATGGGTGACAGCCTCATGCAGGACAGGGGCATACCTCAGGCAGACTAAGAGTGTTCGTTTTCTCTTTGGGAAATATGCCCACCCTGCAGCTCTGAGCCATCGTGCGCTAAGCCCCCCCATTCCCAGCAGCTTCGAGTTGCTGCAGCTCGAGGGGGAACCCCACAGTCCCATCCACCATGGTGGTGGGGGAAACCATGGAGCTGCAGCAGCAAAAGTCACAGACAGGTCACCACTTCCATGATTTTTTATTTATTGCCTGTGATCTGGCAGTGACTTTTATTAAAAATAACCATGACAAAATCTTAGCCTTAATTATAATCATTCAGGGGCAGTTCTTCAGGTCTTTTTGTTATGTATTTGCATAGCATCTAGCATAATAGGGCCTTGACCCATGATTGTGACCCTAGGTGCTACTACAGTGCAAATAACATTTAGTCAGTAGAGTCAGTTCACCTGGATGGAAGCCATATTGAGCTAGTGAGGCCTTACAGAACTGAATGGCATTCTTCTCTTTGTCTGTTAGCATGTCTGTCTATTCTACAGCATGTACAATGATAACTTTTGAACATCGCATCTGATCAATTCCAAAATTTTAGGGAATGTTCTAAGCACTGATTGCCAGTACCATATTGATTTGGGGGACAATCAGAAAATTGAAAGAGGGCAAATGCGAGGACACATGATGCTGCTGTCATCTGTTGACAGCACCCATTAACATCTTGCTGCATAACAATAGTCCTGCTTATCCTCCCAATAGAATTGAACACTGTTGACATCCTGAATGACAAAACAGAAATAACTGCTCTTTTTTCTGGGAGCCTTGGGACAGGCTTAAATCAAGGTAACACTGCTAAATTCGACCTAAAATCGTAGTGTAGACCAGGCCTCAGTGAGTAGGGAGAGAAGAAGAGGAGAGACAAGTTTTCCTTCTTTCCGTCCTTCTTCCTTACATCCTGCCCTCTCCAGATTGGGGAAAGAGGGCATCAACTATCAGCCCCTCCCTTCCAATCTGGGGGGAACAAAGGTACGTTGGGTTGGGGAAAAGAAAGAGACACAGAGTTCCTGGCGTGGTGGGGAGAATAGTGGACCTGGGTACAAAGAACACTGGAGGGAGATTGGGGGATGCTGGTATGGGGGAAGGTGGGCTCAGAGAGCCCCCGGTGTGGGGGATAAGGTGGGAATGGGGCCACACAGAGCCCCTGCCATTGTAAGGGAAGTGTGAAATAGAGGACCTGGGGAAAAGTGGGAATGAAGGTGCCATAGTTGTTGGCATGAGAGAGAAAATGGGGACCCTGATATGGGGGAGACACAGATTCCCTGGCAAGGGGGACATCAGAGGAGTTGCATAAAGTCACTGTAGTACAGGGTCATGGGAGGGTGGCACAAAGATAATTTCTGTGGGTAACGGAGGATGCAAGGAGCTCCTGTGATAAGCTCCAGCTAGATAAGTTATGAAGTGAAATCCTTGCTGATCTTCAACACACGAAAGAAGCTTACAAGTGGAAGATTGGACAAATGACCAAAGAGGAGTATAAAAATATTGCTCAGGCATGCAGGAGTGAAATCAGGAAGGCCAAATCACACTTGGAGTTGCAGCTAGCAAGAGATGTTAAGAGTAACAAGAAGGGTTTCTTCAGCTTTGTTAGCAACAAGAAGAAAGTCAAGGAAAGTGTGGGCCCCTTACTGAATGGGAAAGGCAAACTAGTGACAGGGATGTGGAAAAAGCTAATGTACTCAATGCTTTTTTTGCCTCCATGTTCATGAACAAGATTAGCTCCCAGACTACTGCACTGGGCAGCACAGCATGGGGAGGAGGTGACCATCCCTCTGTGGAGAAAGAAGTAGTTCGGGACTATTTAGAAAAGCTGGACAAGCACAAGTCCATGGGGCTGGATGCACTGCATCCAAGGGTGCTAAAGGAGTTGACGGATGTGATTGCATAGCCATTGGCCATTATCTATGAAAACTCATGGCAAACGAGGGAGGTCCCAGATGATTGAAAAAAAGGCTAATGTAGTGTCCATCTTTAAAAAAGGGAAGGAGGATCCGGGAAACTACAGGCCAGTCAGCCTCACCTCAGTCCCTGGAAATGTCATGGAGTAGGTCCTCAAGGAATCAATTCTGAAGCTCTTAGAGGAAAGGAAAGAGATCAGGAACAGTCAGCGTGACTAACCTAACTGACTTCTACGATGAGATAACTGGCTCTGTGGATAAGGGGAAAGCAGTGAACGTGACTTTAGCAAAGCTTTTGATTCTTGCCAGCAATTAAAAAAAGTATGAGCTGGAAGTAGAAAGCTGGCTAGATCATTGAGCTCAATGGGTAGTGATCAATGGCTCCATGTCTAGTTGGCAGCCGGGATCCAGCCGAGGGCCCCAAGGGTCGGTCCTGGGGCCGGTTTTGTTCAATATCTTCATTAATGATCTGGAGGATGGCGTGGACTGCACCCTCAGCAAGTTTGCAGACGACACTAAACTGGGGGGAGTGGTAGATACGCTGGAGGGTAGGGATAGGATACAGAGGGACCTAGATAAGTTAGAGGATTGGGCCAAAAGAAATCTGATGAGGTTCAACAAGGACAAGTGCAGAGTCCTGCACTTCGGATGGAAGAATCCCATGCACTGCTACAGACTAGGGACCAAGTGGCTAGGCAGCAGTTCTGCAGAAAAGAACCTAGGGGTTACAGTGGACAAGAAGCTGGATATGAGTCAACAGTGTGCCCTTGTTGCCAAGAAAGCTAACGGCATTTTGGGCCGTATAAGTAAGGGCACTGCCAGCAGATCGAGGGACTTGATCATTCCCCTCTATTCGACATTGGTGAGGCCTCATCTGGAGTACTGTGTCCAGTTTTGGGGCCCACACTACAAGAAGGATGTGGAAAAATTGGAAACAGTCCAGTGGAGGGCAACAAAAAAGATTACGGGGCTGGAGCACATGACTTATAGAATAGAATAACAGAAAATCAGGGTTAGAAGGGACCTCAGGAAGCCATCTAATCCAAACCCCTGCTCAAAGCAGGACCAATCCCCAGACAGATTTTTGCTCGAGATCCCTAAGTGGCCCCCTCAAGGACTGAATTCACAACCCTGGGTTTAGCAGGCCAATGCTCAAACAACTGAACTATCCTCCCCCAGGAAGGGATATGAAGAGCAGTGAAGGAAACTGGGATTATTTAGTCTCCAGAAGAGAAGAATATGGGGAATTTGATAGCTGCTTTCAACTACCTGAAAGAGGGTTCCAAAGAGGATGGATCTAGACAGTTCTCAGTGGTACCAGAGTAATGGTCTCAAGTTGCAGTGGGGGAGGTTTAGGTTGAATATTAGGAAAAACTTTTTCACTAGGAGGGTGGTGAAGCACGGAATGGATTACCCAGAGAGGTGGTGGAATCTTTTTCTTTAGAGGTTTTTAAGGTCAGGCTTGATAAAGCCCTGGCTGGGATGATTTAGGTGGGGATTGGTCCTGCTTTGAACAGGGGGTTGGACTAGATGATCTCCTGAGGTCCCTTCCAACCCTGATATTCTATGATTCTAAGTGTGTGTCCCCCTTGTCTTTAGAGCAGAGGTTTTGAATCTAAAGGTCCACAGACTATGTCTAAGTGGTCTGCAAAAGGTTGTTACCATAGAACAGTGTTTTCCAACCTGTACTCCAGGGGCCTCAGGCAGGTCACAAATTATGTCTAAGATTTCCAAGGGGTCCACACCACCATTTGAAATATCTGTAGGGGTCTACAAATGAAAAAAGGTTGAAAACCACTGCTTTAGAGGTATCTTATTTGACCATTAAAATACAATTAAATTTAAAATCCTTCAAAACAACTTCTGTTAAACAGAAGCTAAATAAAAATGCAAAGGGTTTCTAAAAGTAGGATGCTCCTTTTTATACAAAATACTTTATGTAGTTCTTTATATTTTAAACTGATTTCCCGACCAAGACCTACTCATTCATTTAGAAGAACAAGCTATTGCTATGACTATTTGGCTCTATTGTCTATAATTCTCAGTGTGGGCCAGATCCTCTGAGCTGTTAAGGCCCCTCTGTGCTGCCAGAGAAAAGTATTATTGCTTTAGCCAGCATAAGTTAAGAGCAGTGCTGTGACTGCTCTAATTTGTGCCGAGGTCCAGTTTAGCCCCCAGCCAGCCCTAGGGTTTCAAGGTCACTTAGAGCCATTTTTGTTGCTCCTCCACTCTATCCCCAGCTGGGCTGTGTACAGGGGCGGCTCTATGCTTTTTGCAGCCCCAAGCCCGGCAGTCAGGTGGCCTTTGGCTGCGTTTCTGTGGGTGATCTGCCAGTCCCGCGCCTTCAAAGGCAGCCTGACTGCTGCCGTCCCCATGGCGACCAGCTCGCTGCCTAGGATGACCAGACAGCAAGTGTGAAAAATTGGGACAGAGGGTGGGGGGTAATAGGCACCCATGTAAGAAAAAGCCTCAAATATCAGGACTGTCCCTATTTAATCGGGACATCTGGTCACCCTATCGCCGACCCCCGCGGCTTGCCGCCCCAGGCATGTGCTTGCTGCGCTGGTGCCTGGAGCTGCCCCTGGCTGTGTATGAGCTTGGCACACCTGGGGATTGAATCCTATTTAGGCCACATGTTCTGCTGAAGTTGCTACTGCTGCCTGGAGCTGCCCCTGGCTGTGTATGAGCTTGGCACACCTGGTGATTGAACCCTATTTAGGCCACACGTTCCACTGAAGTTGCTACTGCAACTAGACTCTTTACTTAAAATTCAGCTCTCTGTTCAAGGGGACTGGCTAATTAAAAAATAATATTTTTTCTACCCATGAAATTGGCAAAAAGGAGAGACGCAGTCATCTGTATTATAACAAACATTGTAACTTACAGCCCATGGGCAATTATCATTACTACAGAGGTTACAAAGCCCATATGCATTGTCCACTATGGCCTTGCTTTTTGTTTTAGTTTCATTTTTCAAAACTACAAAGGGTATGAGACCATTATTACAGTCCTGGGAGAACAGCCATTTGAGTGATTATTACAATTTTGCAAGATAATAACCTCTAAATGTTAAAGAAAACACTGCACCACATGATTCTTAAACAGCTGAAGAGATTTTCTTCTGTTTATAGATAAGCAAAAAAAGTCATTAGAATGAATGGTAAAGTTATTTAGGTTGGCATCAGTAGTACAGAGAATTGACCATATTTATTGTTATCTAAGATGAATAGCCCATCTTCTTCATCACAATCAGCTTCATCTAATTCCATCCTTCAGATACTTTAATCTATCTAACTTACACAGAATGTGTTAAACAAAAAAGCACTTTTCAATATTAGGGTAATTTACATCAAATGCACTAGAGAAAATTACCTAATACAATTTTCTAAACCATTTAGTATCATGAATTTGGCACTAAAAGGGAAAATTGCATTTTATGATTTGTAGGCTATTGAAAACACTGCACACCTGAATTCACACAATCTGTGCATTATCATGCCTCTCCCTTAGAAGTATAAAAGCCTTAATAAAGCAGAAAGCTAGCCTGAAGATTCTGTGCATTAGGCAGAAAGTTATATTAAATTCCTAGCCCCACTAGGCGAGTTAGAATCTGCAATTGCAACAATATGATTGTGGTCTCTTTTCAGATTCTGGTACAAGTGTCTAGGAAGTCATTCCTTACTCTGGAGCGGTTTCCTTCTGAGAGAATAGGAAAACACAGCAGTGGAGAAATAAACATCAATTAAAAAAAACGAACAGCTGAATCAACGCTACCAAATAACAGGACTCTGCTAAAGTAAAGTCAATATATCTATAACAGGTTGAGATTTCATTACTATTTTTGTTACCTGTGGAGCTGTTTGTACAACCTACCCCAAAAGAGTTTAAGCCAAAAGAGGATAACACATATAGAAAAAATGTTGCTAAGATACTACTACATACACAGGGCCAAAATTGCAAAGTCTTTCCTAATTCACGGCCAGATCATTCCCTACTGGGGTCTATTCAATGGGAGGGAGATCAGGAGGAGAACATTTCAACCTTACAGGGATTCCTCACACCCTCACTCTGCATAAAAGACCTCTTCTTTTACTCTGTTCTTATTCAGGCAAACCTCACTTGGAAAGGAATGGGTTACATTCTACTACGTAGTGAGGACCCGTTACTCCCTCTGAAGTAAACAGGACTTGTAGATGGTAAAAGATTCTCTGGATCTAATAATTGAGAGTTCTGACTCAGAAAAAAAATGAGTGTCAAATGAGTAAGAAACCTATTAACTTAATTTGGAAAATACATTTCTTCTAGTTAAGATTTACATTTTACAGAGTAATTTGGAATACACCTCTACCTTGATATAATGCTGTTCTCAGGAGCCAAAAAATCTTACCACGTTATAGGTGAAACGGCGTTATATCGAACTTGCTTTGATCCACCGGAGTGTGCATTCCCCCCCCCCCCCCCCCCCCCGAGCACTGCTTTACCACGTTATATCCGAATTCATGTTATATCGGGTCACGTTATATCAAGATAGAGGTATACTTTTCAGAAATGCATACAGTTTCATTACCAGCAAATTGAAAATTCAAATTGTGCAAACAAGTCCATTCTAAAAGGTAGGTTTTAAAGGATTACCCTAAACAAATCTTAAGAACAGAGCTACCAATTTTGTAGACAAATGCTCATTTAATTCAAAAAGTAAATGACAAATAATGGTACAAAACCAGCTTGCAATATTTTTATATTAACTAAGCAGTTTTTAATAGGTTAGAAAAGCAAAACAGTCAAACTCTGGCTTTAAGGTCAAAAAGTAGCAAAGTCAGCAGGCATGCAAGCTATATTTTGACATGAGACTGAAAAAAGTCACAGTACCCAATTTACAGAGTTTCCATGAAACATAATATTCCATTCCTTGAGGGCAAGAAAGAGTTTAGTATTTAATTGCTTCTATTCCCAAAGGAGCAGAATAGCTATGTTCAGAACATTTAGAAATATACAAATACTAATTTTAACTGGCTTTCCTCTATTATTTGTTCTATAAATACTAAAATTATTTTGTGATTTAACACTTTTACCTACTTTGTGTATTTTTCCTGTTTTTTTTGGCAGAGTACTGCATTGTCAGATATAAACCCCAAATCCAAAATTCTGTACTGTAATGCTAATAGTAATTTAACAGGAAATTTTTAAAGCAAAAACAAGCTGTGAGAACCATAGGGTAAATTCAGCCAACAGCCAAGGGGCTCCTAATTAAGCTGGTTGAAATTCCCTAAGGTTCTTGAGGATCTAGTCCATGTTACTAACCGTAAGAAATGTAATTCTGTATTTGCTATATAGATTACAGTTGATAAAAAAAAATCAAGCAAGAGCAAGCATATCCTTAAACTAAAATACTTTTAACACTATTAATTGAAGTTGATTTGTCAAATCAAAGGCAAATTAAAGTCAAATTCATACATCAGTAAGAATCAAGTCAACAGATCAATGAATGTGTGCTAGAAATATGTTTAAAATATACAAGGATTAATAAAGTACTGAGTCTCCATTCACCTATTTAGGAGTTCAAGATGGAATATATTCTGTACAAAGCCTTCTATTTTTCTACAGAATTGGTACATCCTTAACAGTATCACTGCATGCATCTTCACACTGCCTAACCAACGTGCTTGAAGCTGAGAGAAGTTCACCTGTAACAGTGAAAGGCAAGTTTGGTTTTGAGAATTCCACCCCACTCTGGATTGGCTCTGCTCCCATTTAAGTCAACAGTAAAACTCTCATTGACTTCAATGATAGAATAGTACAGACTAAGGGTGGGATCTTCAGAAATGCTCAGTAGTAAAATCTTCATTGACTTTAATAAGAGCAGAGTTAGGCCAGCATTTTTGTAGATCCCACCTTTAAAGTATGTACCATTGATCACTAGCTTCTCTCCTCAAATCGCCAACAAAAGTATCAATTAGAACTAATTTTGGTGTGGATATATCCACTGGAAACTTGATCAAAAGTTACAACATCTCTTTAAAAAGGCCAGTGGACAGTCATTGGAAGGTGAAAATTGTAGTCATCAGTGACCTGGGTCAGCGTCACACAGGTAATCTAGCAGGGAAAGGCTAAGATCCCATGACCAATTGCCCAAGACACGCCGTGCCCTCATTTTAACCATTTGGCCAGTTGCATGTGAAATTGAAAGAATCAAAACAGCATTATGGACAAAACATGGCACATAAATTTTAGCTTAGGTTTCTTTTACAGACACTGCAAAAGAAAAGCGATTGATAAAACATGCTCTCACTTAATAATATCAATGGCAAGTACAGTACACACTTACTATAAAAACAAATGTAAATAAATACTGTTTCCTCTCCACCTTAAAAACTCTGTAACAACAGTGGGAAAATAGTAAAGCAAACAAGATATTCAAGCTTTATCCAAAAGCTCCTATAAAAATGACATTCAGCTTGAGACTAAAATAAAATTTCAAAACCCAAAAGCTTTGAAATATATAGTCAAAGGCTAAAATAAAATTACAATATTTAATTTTCAGCACTGTGCAGGTGTGGTGGGACAAACTTTATCTGAGCAAAACATTTTGCAAGATAGTAGCAAGGAAAGCAGCTTTATAAAAAATTGTTTTGAGGTAAAAATTCCAAGTTCTTCAAAATAAAAATATACTAGATAATTGTTCAACAAGACACAGTCATTTGAATATTTTTTTCCTGATGGTTTTAATCTTTATTTCTCCCATTTTTTCCTACTGTTTTAGAAGCTTAACAAGTATGTATACATTTAATTCTCTTATACAATTCCCTAGAATATTTAGAAACTGCTATATTTCCTGTTTTTCTTTGAAATTTAGTGTATTTTGTTCTACATTAAAGAAAAAGGATTCACAATCTAACTAAAGGAGGAATTATGTTTATATCCTTTTAATAAAAAATAATTCCTCCCACTTGCATAGTATGTTTCATCTGAAGATCTCAAGTGCTTTAAGAATACTAAGGGCCAAATTCTGGGGTTAAATGTCAGCATAGGTTGCATAGTGCAAAACTAGCAGTAGTATAAATTAGTTTATATAGTGCTCAGGTGTGGGAATGAGTGGGGTTCTAGCAACAAAGCAACCAGCAGGACTTTAAAGGATGAGGGATGCCTCCGTTAAGAACAAGTTTGAAATCGCTGTAAATTCCTTTTCTGTAAAGGCAGCAAAGAATCCTGTGGCACTTTATAGACTAACAGACGTTTTGGAGCATGAGCTTTTGTAGGTGAATACCCACTTCGTCAGATGCATGTAGTGGAAATTTCCAGGGGCAGGTATATATATGCAGGCGAAGCTAGAGATAACGAGGTTAGTTCAATCAGGGAGGATGAGGCCTTGTTCTAGCAGTTGAGGTGTGAAACCAAGGGAGAGGAAAACTGGTTTTGTAGTTGGCAAGCCATTCACAGTCTTTGTTTAATCCTGAGCCGATGGTGTCAAATTTGCAGATGAACTGAAGCTCAGCAGTTTCTCTTGAAGTCTGGTCCTGAAGTTTTTTTGCTGCAGGATGGCCGCCTTAAGGTCTGCTATAGTGTGGCCAGGGAGGTTTGAAGTGTTCTCCTACAGGTTTTTGTATATTGCCTTTCCTAATATCTGATTTGTGTCCATTTATCCTTTCCCGTAGAGACCGTCCAGTTTGGCCGATGTACATAGCAAAGAGAGGCATTGCGCATATGATGGTGTATATTACATTGGTGGACGTGCAGGTGAATGAACCGGTGATGGTGTGGCTGATCTGGTTAGGTCCTGTGATTGGTGTCGCTGGTGTAGATATGTTGGCAGAGTTGGCATTGAGGTTGTTTGCATGGATTGGTTCCTGAGCTAGAGTTACTATGGTGCGGTGTGCAGTTCTGATGTGAATATGTTTCAGGTTGGCAGGTTGTCTGTGGGCGAGGACTGGCCTGCCACTCAAGGCCTGTGAAAGTGTGGGATCATTGTCCAGGATGGGTTGTAGATCCCTGATAATGCGTTGGAGGGGTTTTAGCTGGGGACTATATGTGATGGCCAGCGGAGTCCTGTTGATTTCTTTCTTGGACTTGTTTTGCAGTAGGAGCCTTGTGGGTACACGTCTGGCTCTGTTGATCTGTTTCCTAATTTCCTCGTGCGGGTATTGTAGTTTATCCTTTTCTGTGGCACTGCTGCAGGGCTGCGATGGTTCAAGATACTTACAAAATCCACTGGTAAAGTATTCAGACTTCAAACTGAATAATCGCATGTCAAGTAATATATACTTATTACTGGAATGTCCAGCAGCTCTTGTGAGCTACAGAGCCAAGGAATTTTCAAAGTTGTTAAGGATCATTCTGTAAAGGCTGCCTTAGCTGACGATCTTATGAACGCCACCAGGGGACAGGAAGCATCTTTTAGAATAGGTCCAGGATCTTAATTTTTAGCACTGGCCCAGGATTAATCTAAACAGGTCCAGAGTGAGGACAGTTCCATTGCAGATCAGTTAAAAATGTGTTCACCCCAATATACAGAAGGAAAAATCTCAAGGTAAGATGAATGTTTCTAAAAAAAGACTACCCAATCGGGAATTTCCATTTACTGAAACTAACCCTTTTTGTTCTTTCCTGAGGTTTCCTACACAAAAGCTAACTCTTTTGAAACTAAAAAGCAGCCTTGGTCTGAAACAGAGTGAGGGAGTTGAGGATTTGCATGAAGTGACTGTTTTACCAGGGTGTGCATGAATCTAAATAAATTCATCCAAAGTCAGTACAGGATTCCATAGTGTCACTTCACAGGACTATTGAAGAGGGAAGCATCTAGTAATCATTATACAAGAAATTTTAGTTCTAGTGGAAACAGCTTTTTGTCCAGCTCAGCTCAACTTCTCTGAAGAATGCAACAAAGATATAACATGTACACTTCAAATTATCGCGATCCTTTGCAGTCAGGAACCCAAGTAATACAGAAGTGAGATGGAGATCAGAATCTAACAAAACCCCGACCAATGTGTCCCGCCTCAACTCCCACAAGCCAGCATTTTTTACTTCAGCTAATGTTTTTGGATTTCAGATTTGAATAAGAAGCTACCAGTATTCTGGAAGAGTGATATGAATGGAGATAAGTAACAGAAAAGGCTATCAGTCAGTGGTTAAGAGGATTTCATCTGGAGGACATGTAGCGTATTTATCCTTCCCACCTGGTAGGTCAATGCCCCCCACCTGAGCTGGGATTCCACTTCCCCCTTGATGCTCTCTGATATTGCCCTCTGAACCTTCCCTGTGTAAACTAGGGCAGCAGAGATGCTTAAAGGGGCCACAATTTTTCTTAGTGCTGTCTGGACAAAGACCTACCACATTCAGTTGTAGTGAGGACATTTTCTCACACTCTAATCCACAGACCTTTTAGCAGGAGTGAAAGTAATTTACAGGATTTACCGGTACTGCCGGAGTCCTCAGGGGGGCATGGCCTCAATCAGAAGAGGCGTGGCCTCTCAAGATTTAAAGGCTCTGGGGCACCAGCTGTGACTGGGAGCCCCACGGCCTTTAAATCAACCCAGGGCTCCCAGCTGCAGAGGTGGCTGGGAGCCCCCAGGGCTCCTGCCACCGCGGAGCTCCAGACCCTTTAAATCCCCACCACAGCTCTGGCTGCTGGAGCCACAGGTGGGATTCAAAGGGCTCTGGGCTTCCCGTGGCCGCGGGAGCTCTGAGCCCTTTAAATATGGCCCCAGCCCAGCCACCGGAGCCACGGGCAGGATTTAAAGGGCTTTGCGTTGACCACAGCCAAGGCAGCCCAGAGCCCTTTAAATCCGGCCCCAGCCCGGCCGCCGGAGTCGCGGGTTTAAAGGGCTCTGGGCTGACCGCAGCCACGGCAGCCCAGAGCCCTTTAAATCTGGCCCCAGCCTGGCCGCCGGAGCCATGAGCAGTATTTAAAGGGTTCTGGGTTGACTGCAGCCGGCAGCCCAGAGCCCAGCCGTGGCAGCCCAGAGCCCTTAAATCCGGCCCCAACCTGGCCGCCGGAGCCGCGGGTGGGATTTAAGGGGCTCTGGGCTCCCCACCACAGCGGGGAGCCCAGAGCCCTTTAAAGTCCCGCCGCGGAAGCCAGTGCGGTCCAGCATGGCGAACTGTCTCTTGCCTGTACGCTGGACCGGACCGGACGAGCATACTTTCACTTCTGCCTTTTAGCATGTGCAAACTCAGACTGTGGCTCTATATTACTCATCTGTGTCATCCTGAATTCATTTTCCATCTTCAAAAGACTTAAAAATTATCTCGTCATCAACAGGACAGGTGCAACTGAATAATGTAGCTGTCTTTAAACGTGCATCAAGACAATACCAGGAAATTAGATGTAAATAAGATTGCTGACAGTTTCATCCAGAAAGCTACAGTGAGACACAATGTCTTTAAACTGGGACATTAGTGAAGACAGCTTGTAGGTGATTGAATGATTTTAATATACCGTAATTTATGATAATGTAACTATGTAGTTCATAACAATTTAATCATTATTAAAATAGTAAAGACACCAATGATAGACATGTTCAATAACTAAAATATGAAAGAAGTGTATAAATATACTGAAAATAGCTTCCCCCAAAAACTGACAGAGTGCCCCCTCCTCCCCCAAACACACACATCTCTTCAAAAGCACCCACCAGCAAAACCAAAAGTCAGTGCTTATGGCACCAGCCTCATGGACTCATAGAAGAGATGAGTGACCCATCAGAGCACAGGACTCAGATCTCTCCTTTCTTGGAAATGAGCTTGACTATAGAATCTTTAAATTAGTGGGATCTTCAGCCTCTCTAAGTGCCAACAGATGATAAAAGGCTTCAGTGCGTTGTCTTTCCCCAGCTAAGTCTCCTGATGTCAGTGGCCAAGAGGCTGGAGTTCAGCCATTCAATCAGTAATTCTAGCCCTTTTTAAGCTCTAAGGATGAGAACAGTGTAGTATGAGCACCACTTAACATGAGAGTCAGCCCCTCAGGTACCCCAAACAATGGATCACAATTGACATTTTTCTATTTTAAGATGCATATTATTTTAAAACTGTTCTTGTTTTAAGCTAACATGGAGGATTATGGGAAAGAGATGGTTCCTTGATTACTTCGTAAGTGGGGAGAAAAAAAGACAAAGGTTGACCATGAAGACAGGCCTTTTATAATCTCTAGTCCTAGAATATTCAGATGTTAAGTAAGTTTTAAGTGGCCCCTGGCAATCTTACTTCTGTCAATATTTCTGCAGCTCATAAGACTCTCTAAAACTCCTGTAGTTGGCATGGTCAGAAGAGTAGAGGACTTTGCTCATGCAGCCATCCTTTGACCATAACAACCTAGCCAATTATCACCTTGTGACGAAGTTGCCGTTTGTAAGGAAAATTATTGAGAAAGTCAAGGCAGAGCAACTCCAGCCTCATCTGAGCTCTTCCAATTTCCTGAATCTCTACCGATCTTCTTTTTGGCCTTGGCGTAGTATGGAGACTTCATTAGTACCTTTGGCTGATGAGCTCCATCTTGCCATGGGCAACGATCTGATGCCCCTGATGATTTTATTAGATCTACTGGTGGCCTTGGATACATCAGGTTCCTGTATATAAAATACTAGCAATATTGATTGTGTCCTTTTAATATTTATTTAAAAACCTCAGTTCATGAATGTTTTTCCAGCTGCTACCTAATTTACCTAATACAGTATTGGCTTGCTGTAAATATTAGTGTGGAACAGAGTGACATACCTATTACATCTTGGAGAGGATGGGTAACAGGAAGGGGGAGTGTGGGGGAGAAAAGTTTTACTCCTATCCCTTTTCCAGATGATGTGGTTGGGCAGCAGCAGGAGAAAAGGGGATGGGACAGTGAATCAAAGAGTATGGGAAAGCAACAGTGGATGGGGAAACTGTATACTCAAGGAGGAGAGAGTAGAGCACAGCTATGGGTGGTAACAGAAATGGGGTCCAACCCCCCAAGCGTTCAGGTAGGCATGCAGCAGTGTTATGGGAAAGAACAAGGCATTGGCCACTTTTCTCCAGGACCTTATCTCAGCTAGACACAAGGAAAGCAGAAAACTACAATGCCCAGATTGGACATAAATGAGATTTAGATCTGATCACTGTCCTGTGGACACTAGAACCTAAAACACCTCACTATCTCCTCTAACAGCCTTTCTTATACATTTACCAAAAGGGCAGAATAGGACCCTGCATGATGTTTGAGTGCAGATGAACAGTTACTTAATAACACATTTTTGTCAAGTGGAATGATAATTCTCATTTATTTAGGTTGGCTGGGAACATGATTGCCAGAACCTTACGTCAATGAGTAAATCTAGGCCCCAGGTATTAGGTTATCTATCTATTGAACACTAAACCTTTTGCAGGCTGCATGTAAAGACCTGAAAAGTCCTCCCAAAGACAAGCGTTCTTGGGAAGGCAACTTAGTTCAAAGGAAGAAGAACAGGGCTGAATTCTAATCTGGTCTCTGCTACAGGCTTACAGTGTGACCTCGAGCAAGTCACTTCCCCACTTTGTCCCATGTTTTCCATTTGTGAAATTGTCCATGGCCCCTGATGCATGCACAGAGGTAGCAACACACACACACATACATACATTATATATATAGATATAGATATATTTGTGCCCTCAGGGAACTTTTGCTTTGTTTTTATGTGAAACCAAACTGGATTATTGGATTTAAGCTGATGTCATGTTTTAAAGTAGCCTTAATAAAAGATACACTGTACACCATTAAAATCTTGACTTTTACCACAGTACAGCGTTTCTAGTACTCCCCATACTTAGAACTGGAAATCTCACAAATAGCATAACCACTTCGGCAAGAGGTATATTTAAAGATTTTAATGGTGATCATTGTAAAGGTAATACATCAAAATGCGCTTGCTGGATATTTTTAAACCTGTTAGAAATAGGAAACCGCAAAAGTTAACATATAAGTAACTTACCAGATCCTTTCACCCCACTTTCTAACGGGGGGGCTGTATTTACATAAGAAAACTTTCCCAGTGATGAAAGTAACTATTGATAGGGAGAGATTCCTGTGAATGAAAGCATTTAAAACACTCAAAATCCAAAATGCCTCTTAATTCACCTGACTCCCCGCTTTTTCTTAAAAAAAAAAAAAAGGATTGAGCAAAGGTACTCGTTGCAAGCCACATTGAGCTGACATCTCCAAAAATAGACTCGCCTCGTCTCTGACAAAAGCCACACTTTAGAAACATGATAGCCATGCATAAACTGACATATCTGTACTTGGTATTCTCACCTTTTCACAGTATTGGGAGGGATATTATACTAATCCAATGCAAGAACATATACATTTGAGATAAGTATCGATATCCTTACTACAGCATCTATTCTATTGAACTATACATTTGTTTAACAGATATGGTTAGTGAATTGAAGTTAAAGATTTTAACAATTAAAAGCTAAATTTGGAGATGTCTCAAGGAATGCCCCAGAAACGGGAATAGGCTGAAGTTTATTCAACTTATGTAGCTTCAAAATGGCTACACTTCAGATCCACATTCTTGCAGTAAATGACTCAACTGAAAGAACTATTTGAGCAGCTGACATTTATATTCTGACACAAACTATGCTGAACGTGTATGGACAGCATAGGACACCTGGCTTTCTGGCTCTCCTTAGCTGATGAACAGTTCTCATTAGCTACAGGTTAGAGGAGGCTTCCAGGCTTGTACAGGTTAATAAGAAAACTGTAACTGTCTCTGAGCCCCCATCCACACCAGCCTCTTCTGCATCAAATTTCTGTTTAGCGTAGCAAAGAATCTAGTCCTTTGAGGGTGAAAACAATCCTATTTGCCAAACTTGAAATTGAAGCACAATATAAATAATGATATGAGAGTAAATCTCCTGTGCTGAAGAAATAAATCTGTGAATGCAACTCCAGGACTTAAAAATCCACTAGTTCATGCATCATTTTCAAGTGAGGAAACTTTCCCCGGTAAGCATGGAAAACTAAATTATCAATTCCTGTAGAATTTAAGCTTCCATTTTTAAAATCAGTAATATTTACAATGCTTATGGTTGTGTAAATAGCCTTACACACAAAATTGATGCAACCAAGACAATGTTTTGTTTCTGAATCTGCAGATAGATGGCTCCATTTCTGTTTGTAGCTGTGTAACCATGCCTCCTCAGTGGATCTCAACTGAGAATGCCAAATTCATGACAACCTGCTGAGAAATAGGGCAGATACACCCCAAGACTGGTGGCTAATCCCCCATTATACCAAACCAGCAACAAAAGGAAACTTCTGTTTCACCACACTGGTTAACAAGAAGACATGAAAGCAGTTTCCTTAGGCATTCCAGTCCTTATATTACCACCAAAACAACCAGACTTAGAGATGAGTGGTTCTTTAAAATCAGTCTCTTCAAATAAAGGGTTCTTCTGATCCCGAAGGACCAGCCACATACCCAGGTCAATATATAACTTAGATCTTACCCAAAAATCACACTGATGCCAATCCTTTAGTATCTAAAATCTAAAGGTTTAATTTATAAGAAAGGAGGAAGAGAGGGAAGAAAGAAAGAAGGGAGGAAAGAAATTAAAATTGGTTAAAGGAATCAAAATACATACAGTTATTGCAAAGTTCTTGGTTCAGGCTTGTAGCAATGATGGAATAAACTGTTGGCTTAAGTCAAGTCTCTGGTTGCTTCCAAATCATTGGACGATCTTCAGTCCCTTGGATAGAATACTCTCATTAGTATAAGTCCATATTCCAGAGGTTTGAGTAGGAAAGAGGCTGGAGAAGAAAAGAGGCAAAATGGAGGGGTTTCCAGGGCCTTTTATCTCTTTTGCTGTGTGGAGGGAATCTCATGGTTCTTACTGTGGAAAAGTACAAGATGGTGGTTGGAGTCACATGGACAAGTCACATGTCCATGCGTTTTGCCTAGTCATTGCAGGAAGCCATTACCCATACTTCAGATGGAACATTTGCAGGATAGTCCATTCAGTGTAAATGGGCGTGTCCCATGGTCCATTGTCAGTTAAGTGTTTCTTGATGAGCCGCTTAATTTGAATAGTCTCTTCAAGATGTGCTGGCTAACTACTTCATTAATTACCTCAGGAACAAACATTTGAAATACAGGTATAGAGCCAATACTCATAACTTCAGATACAAATATGATACATGATACAGAGAGCATAATCATAACGAGCAAATCTTTTTATAGACACCTCACTTGACAACTTTTGTACAAGATTTGTTGCAAATATATAACAGTGGTTGCAACAATAATCTATATGGTCATATTTTAATCAGATAAGGTCACAAGCTGACAAGAAAAGCACAGTGAAATTAACAAGATGGGTCATTTTCAGGATCTGATGCTCCCTAGACAAAAGTGAAAGTGTCACGATTCATTTCAATTTCAAGGTGCTGCTGTTCAACAAAGTTATGAGTCACAGTCCTCATAAAGGATAAGTACTATAAAAATGTAGGCTAAAGTGGAAGTAGAGTAGCAGAGACCTCTTACCCCCCAGGAAATCTGGGGGAGGGATAGAGTAGTGAGCAAGCTGAGTGGAGACCCTCCACCTCCCGCAGCAGACAGGAAGCTTTGTAGTATATGTATGCCCAATAGAAACAGTTCCACTTGCATAAGTACGGATACACATTAAAAAGAAGAAATGTCTCAAATATGAAAGAGAAATATGTAAAAATTTGTGTTTTGTTGTTTCTACCATAAGACTAAACATCAGATCTTCCTAACTACAGCTAGTGTTGTCAGTTCCTATTTAGAACCACTGTAGGATTTAAAGTGGCAAATGAAATGGCAAAAACCTCAAAGGAATATTGAAATTCCAAGGGTCAAAATGCGATCTGTATATACACTTGAGGAATTGTTCAGATCTCATTTTCAGCGGAAATAGTTTGATTTAAATAATCATCTTTGTTGATGCAGATCTCAAACTGACTCATGCATGTTCTTGTTCAAATAAAAAAACAAAGTTACTTTATCGTATATTTTTATTTTTACTCTTTTAGATGAGTATGTATCATACTCAATTTGTCTTGACTTTTGCAACTCCCTTCTCTATGGATTCTTCAATTCCCAGCTCACCAGAATCCAGCATGTGCTGACAGTCATAGTCTACTTCTTCACATATACGAAAAGCAAGCAGCACATCAATTGAATTGTTAATACTGCCAGCTCCCAATGCATTTCAGAATCTAGTTTATGGTTTCCCTCCTTGTTTTTAAAATCCTCACTGAATTCACTCCAGCCTGTCTCACAGACTTCGTTGCTTTTTTTCCCTACTGCCACCACAACTACCACCACCTATTTACCTAATAATGGTCTCTTCTCTGTTCCTTCGCATAATTTCAACAGCGTTGTTACTATCTGAACAGCATCGTAAATCTGACACTAAACCGAAGAGCTTATCATCTCGTTTATACAGAGTAGAGACACACAGAGAAGGAGCAAAGGAATGTGGCGGTAGTGGGGTAAACAAAATGAAAGGAGAATTATTTTTTTGCCAACATGTATTATGGATTACAATCTCTTGAGTTCTCCATTTACTTCAGTCTTTTACAGATTCTTTTAAAAAATATTTTATAATTGTATCATGGGCAGGCACAAGAGCATCCAAATAAATATCCACGGGAGGTTGATAAGTGAAAGTAATGAGCTTTGAGGAGGGATTTGAAGGACAAGAGTGCGGTTACTCAGTGCACTGAAAGAGAGATGTTCTTCCAAGCTCAAGCGACAGCGTGTAAGGAGGTTTAGAGCCATGAATGGGTGAAAGAGAGAAAGGGTACATCTACACGGGGATAAAAGACCCACGGCATGGCTGCTGCCGGCCTAGTCTTGCAGGGCTAAAAACGGCTATGTAGACGTTCATGTTTGGGCTAGAGCCCAAGCTCTGGGACCCTCCACCTTTGCAGAGTCCCAGAGCTCGAGGTCCGGCCCAAACTCAAATGTCTGTGTATTGATTTTTCAGCCTGAGCCCTGCAAGCCTTGGGCAGCTGACATGGGCCAGCTGCAGCTTCTTTATGAAGACGTAGCCAAAGACAGCATGAAGGTGTGTAGAGTAGTAGTAGCAGATGATGGTTTAGATATATATAAGGTCAGAGTTCTGAAGGATCTGGAAACTAGTTTAAAGGAATCTAAATCTGATGCAGAAGACAGGACATTATTATGGAGACCTGAAGAAAGGGACAGTGCTATAGTGTTGGGAGAGAAAAATCCTATTTTCAGCAGTGTTTTGGAGGAAACGGAGGAGACGAAGAGGAAAGCTAGGGATGCCAGGGAAAACATGGTGGCAGGGTTCACTGTGATGATGGTCCAAGGCAGGGATAGCAGCTTTAGCAGTGGGACAGAAAGATTTTGAGATATTGAACAGGAACATCTGACAGGATTTAGTGACAGCCTGAATGTAGATGGAGATAAAAGCGAGAGAGTGAAAGGAGTTGAGTAAGCCTACGTCTTCACTACCCGCCGTATCGGCGGGTAGCAATCGATTGCTTGGGGGATCGATATATCGACCCCTGAACGCGTTTATACTGATTCCGGAACTCCACCAACCCGAACGGAGTTGTGGAGTCGACATGGGGAGCCGCGGACATCAATCCCGCACTGTGAGGATGGTGAGTAATTCGATCTTAGATACTTCGACTTCAGCTATGTTATTCACGTAGCTGAAGTTGCGTATCTGAGATCAATTTTCCCCCGTAGCGTAGACCAGCCCTAAGAAATGGCTTCTCTGCTATACCTCCCCTGCCACAGTAAGTACCTCATTTTAAATCTCAGATTACAATATGTATTTTATCATTATTTTAGACCACTCAAAAATGTATAAGGCACTTGGTCTTTTCTCTTTTACCTATACAGAATGGGTGGGCTTGTGGGTGAAGCATGATGATGATCCAGGCAATCTAGATTCTAATTCCCAGACTGACTTTCTGACTGATGCTGTGCATGACCCCTGCGCTTTGTGGAGCCCAGAAGATACTCTGTTCTCATCTGTCTCCAGAAGTGTGAAGCACCCCAGAAAGGGACAGGAGGAGCTGGAACAATGGCTTAACTCCCCATGCATGGCCAGTAGCACTGGATGGCTGCAGATTGTACACTGCATTCCACAAAAGTGTGTAGTGGCAGTTGCACAACCTCTGAGAACCTAGCAGCTCCAGGAAGGTCTCCTTGAAGAATGCCTCCTACTGTTTTCATGGAAGTGGGGAAGCTCAACATCAACTTTATCATGGGTCATGAATCAGTGATACAGTTCAGCCTAGAATTCTTAGAAATGCTCTCACTTCCAGCTATTTGCTGTTTTGGAAAACAGCATGTACACAAAACACTATTTACAATGATACAATTTTACATTGAATATAATGGTACATCACAAAACCGTTACAGTTACAACATAATTTTTAGTACATGTATGGCATCTCATTCCCAAATCAATCTAAATATCTTGTCAAGATACATAATGCCCAAGTGTATCTTAGAAATGAGATGACAATCATAATTCCCTGTCAAAACGATCCAGCAGCTTCAACTTTTTTCCATGTGGTAACTCAATCTCGGTACAGAGATTTGTATTCCCAGAGAAGTACATGTATTCTGCAATTATGTGGCCACAGAATTTGCTGCAGAATTTGCTGCTCCACAATTCAGCTTTTTAAAAATATATATAGACTATTCTGCCCCTTATTATAATGAGAGAAAAACAAAAACAAAAGCCCACAACAACCTTGAATATGTGAATCAAATTAGACCAATGAAACATTGTTCTCCTGAATTTGCATGCAGCCTGAAGCAATAATTCTGAGAGACGTAAACTGTTCCATTCAGCTTAATGGATTGTGGACTGTGAAATCTAAATTCGCAGAATATTTAAAAACTTAAAATGTCAGGAGAGCATGAAAAATGGAACGAAAATCTAATAAATACCACGTGGGCTTCTTTATTGGCAGGAGTAAACAACTATTTTTTGTCAAGGTCTAAATTTCTTGGTCAAGGTATAGTCAAAGTCCACACTCCAGAGAAGAATTTAAAAAAAAAATAATAATAAGTAAATAAAAAGATTTCAGGGTCTGTTCAAAAGGATCTGATGGTTTGGATTTTTCCCATGGTCAACCTATTGACTATTGCTGGGCTATATTATATATTTTTATATTTAATTTAATAAAAACCTCCATATGTTTAATTTAGCTGAAGTGACTGAAAAATCTAAGGGTCTTTTTGCAGAATTTAGGTTCAGCTTGCCTCAAAGTAAATGGAGCCCTAGGCATATCATGTCTGGATTAGAAAATAAACAACCGGAATGAAATCTTGGGAAACATGGTGTATAAACTGAGAGACAGAATTTGATCAATAGTGTTAACTAATCCTTGCTTTTTTAATATAATAAATGCAAATATTATCAGCTTTCTTAGCTGTTTAAAAGGCAGGTTAGTTATCTTGCATAAAGAC
Organism: Chelonoidis abingdonii; assembly: GCF_003597395.2. NCBI lineage: Eukaryota > Metazoa > Chordata > Testudines > Testudinidae > Chelonoidis > Chelonoidis abingdonii. The sequence continues at coordinate 28,023,033 of NC_133773.1, forward strand.
ACATTGGATGGGATACTATGGGTTCATTCCCCAGTATGGTTTGAAGAGGCCTTTTAAAAGGCTTTCATTTGTTGCAGTATGCTGAATCCAAATGCTCGGGTTTTAGAAAATAATAAAATAAACCTCTTGAACATATAAGAATGAAAATTCATTTCAGGTTGGCAAAGATTAGGACATAAAACAGTACTTTCAGTTTTAGCGCAGTTAGTATCTCTGTTAATTCGATGGTGTTATGGGACAGGATTTAATTATTGAAAAACTCAGAGCAATGCTACAGTAGCAGGCAGTATTATGGAAATTGCACTTAAGCATCAATGGCTGAAGTAACTCATGTATCTTTACCTACAGTATGCAGAACATTTCTACTGTTCTTTAAATAAGTGGAATATATTCACTAATTACATTAACCCACAACTTAGAATTCTCACCAAAACCTGAATATTAACCCCATACTTTTCAACAATGATTTACTTGTAAAATAAGAACTCTACTAGGACTTAATTACTTTTACATAATATACTACAATAAATGTATTGTATACTTTACAACATAATTAAAACTAAACTACACTTGCCAAATAAATGAACAAAGTATATTTTGTGAGTAAGGGTCCCTGGGCATTTTTAATGTATTTGTTCATTTAATCAGTAACCGTTCAATTCAGAGGGAGATTTTCAAAGGCACAAATTAAAGTTAGGGGTCCTACTCCCACTGATTTTCTATAAACAATAGAACTACTTTTATGCTTACAGTTAAGCATGTGCTTAAGTGCTTTGCTGGGTCAGGGCCTAACTGCCAACTATACCATCCTTATTTATCCTGGGAAGTCCTTTATTCCATAAGTAGTCCCATTGATTTAGAACCTTAGAAAAATCAAGATTTATATACTAATCACTCAGCAATTACATGTTTTCTCTGCACTATACACTTTCTGCTATTCATAAATTTATATTATCTGGTAAGAAGCATTGTTCTATTAAGTTTGTAAGACTACTTATTGGAGGGGAAACACAAGTGCAGGTCAGATTTGGAGCAGCACTGAACTACTTCTGTGGTTATCTTGTTTTATGAATGGTCCTGAAAGAGCCACATAATAAATGGTAAATATACATTTGAATCATTCAGTGACTGTTTTTATTTCTGATATACTGAAATCATCAAAATTTGTGAAAATTATTCTTTAAGTCATAAGATATCACAACATCATTATTTGTATACGAGACAATTGGTGATACAAAAATCAAGGTACCTTCTCAGTTACACATTTTCTCAATTTATTTAGATTGCTAAGAAGATCTTTAAGATAACCTTCAGATGTGCAGTGACACTTTTTATTTTTAACTAAACTGTGAATGGAATTACAATTCCTTTCTTTTGTAAAAGCTTTTTTAAAAAAAAAAAAAAAGAAAGAAAGAAAGAAAGAAAGAAAGAAAGAAAAGCCAAACAATCTACTTGGAAGAAGCGGGTAATTCCTAGAGAAAAAATTCAGGTACCTCTATTTAAATTGTTCTTCTCTGCCACAGCAATGTGAGTAATTCAAATTGATTATAAAATTTCAACTAGTGCCAATGCTATAAACTCATAACGGTTAAGCCCATACTTTGTGAACTTGGGACAAAACTTTATGCTTATGACTACTGTAAGAAGCCAGAAGAATTTATTTAGAAAAATATGGCGTTTTTATTTCATGTAGGTCCTAATCCAGCAAAGCACGTAAGCACCTACTCAACTTTAACATGTGTTAAAGATAAGACTGTATTTAAGTCCTTTGATGGATCAGGGCCTTAGAAACCAATGTTATTCCCTTACTTAATTTTCCTTGTCAAGGCAACAAAAGTAGTAACTCAATTTCTACTGAAACCAAGATTATTTTTGCTAATATGCCCTATTGGTAAATAATAATGGGCCACCTCGTGAATGGTCCTTGCACAGGTGCATCGGGATGGAGGGAGGTAAAAAGAGCCTTGTGCAATGGGCTAGTCACGATTGCATACCCTGTGCTCCCCAAAACCCTGGAACTGCTCTCTCCTACCACCCCTGGAGATACTAGACATCGAAAAGGGAGTGGGAAGGAGCAAGAAAGAGAGTGGTGCATGGCCATCCATTCTCTCTGCACATTCCAGAATAGCTTGCAAGCTATGGAGAGTGAAGATATAACCTCACCCACCATCTCTCTCGCAAGTCCTATGGGACATATAATTCCATGTTCATACAAAGTAACTTAAATTCCTACAGAAAAAAAATCTACTCTTGACAACTCTAACTTGTGGTCAGTCATGAAGGATAAGCAAATGCTGGAGTCTGCATGGGCACTTCCATTGGTGGTTCTCCTTTTTCTGAGTCAATGTTGAACCAACCCTCTAACACAATGTTACGAAGCACTATAATGGTGGAGGTTTAAATGAAATAGATGTAAAGCTGAGCTTCTGACTTTTTGACCAATAGGATAGCAATTTTTACAGGAGTAAAAGGGTTCATTCCAGTGTCTTGAACAAATTATAACATTCGCAGATGACTACCCAACATTTTCACCTCCAGTTTTTGCATTTTTCTCTAATGACTAAATATACTTTTTCCTGGAATTGAATGAGAAATGTCCTCCCTCTTCTCCCTCAAAATATTATGCACTCTGTAATCCTCTGCTGCAGAGGGTTAAATCCACAGGGGACAGGACTGGCACGTGCTTGGGGCGGCACAATTCCAGGGGCAACATTCCAGATTTTTTTTTGTTTGTTCCTTTGTGTGAGGTTTTTTTTGTTTGTTTTTTGGTTGTGTGTGTGTTTTTTGTTTGTTTTTTTTTTTACTTGGGGCAGCAAAAAATCTAGAGCTGGCCCTGACAGGGGTGGAAGCTGATGCAAGAGGTGAGGTTCACCTCAGGCTGGATAGGACAAGGTCGTGGCTGGGCAGCCAGCAAAAAACAGGCAAGGTGGAACCAAGGAGTGAGAATGAACTGTAGCCCAATCTACAGATTACTTATTAATTATATTGATTACTTAAGAATTCCCTGTAATTACTCTGAGGTTTGACAGGTTCTTGTCTCAAGATCAGACCCAATATTATTAAAATTACTGTTCAATTGGGAACCCCAATGTACACAACTGCAATACTCACACTTCAAAATTTATTCCTTGCATTACTGCTGAATAAAATAAATGCTAAAAGTAGTTCTATAGGCTATAGAATTCAATATTCTAGAGGAAGTGTTTTGGTGTTGAAAAGCAAGCCTTGGGTATTTTCCCTAAGAAGGCATGTACTTGTGGGAGGCAATATTGCCTAGAGGATAGAGCCAGGGTTCTAGTCCTCTTTCTGCCACTGGCCTTCCTGGTGACTTTTACCTCCGTGCCTCAGTTTCCCTATTTGTAACATGACGATAATGATACCAACCTCTTTTGTAAAGCACTTTGAGATCTGCTGATAAAAAGCACTGGATAAGAGCAAGATATTATCATTATTTTTCCTTCTGTGAAAAATCTATGAATTAGAAAACACTTGAAATGAGACATGAGAAAAGAAATGAGCAAGAGAATATGTGAACCTGCCTTGGAGTGAAAGAGAGATGAGAGAAGAAATAGATAAAAGATTTGGAGAGGAGTGTTAATGGCTGTGCTGTCAGGGGAATCCTGGATAAGTGAGGCCTAATTCAAGTGGACGGGTAGCATAGGTTCAAGGCTGCCACTGCTGAGGAATTCCATAGGAGTTCTCTCTCAGGCTTGCCCAGTAAAAGATATTACCTCATCTGCCTTGTCTCTCTCGTATCCTAGGATCGACATGACTACAACAACACTGCATACTACAACCGTTTTCTCAGATACTACATATCAGGTATGTTTTTATTATTTTTGACATTTGATTTTGTTGCATATGGAACAAGAACACATTAAAGAGAGACCTAACTAAAACTGTCTAAAAATCAGATACCAAAATGTAGAAGTGTTCAAGACACACAGCATTTGAACACAGATTCACATACTATACTAATATCTTATTGGTGTGTTTCATACAAAGTTGTGTAATGGATGCTTTTCTGCTTTTGGATCAACAAATTAAGAATCCAAATTTCTGTAGATATTCTAAACACAATGGTGAGTAAACAATAAATATATGGTACCCGTCAAAGAAATAGCGAACTGATTATTCCAAACTTTTCCACTGTGAAAAAGTTCCTCCTCTACCTTGGTGGGTCCTGCGCTTATTGGCAGATTTGCTCACCTCAGGCCACGTCTACACTACGGGATAAAATCGAATTTGCTAAAATCGGTTTTATAAAACTGATATTATAAATTCGATTTCATGCGGCCACACTAGGCACAGTAATTCGGCGTTGTGCGTCCAT